>NW_027417131.1:0-33464 GCF_009905375.1 Apium graveolens
CTAGACTAAGCATACATTGATTGCTGGTAATGTAAAATGATGTGAGGCAATTTTTATTATTCAGCTTTTCTAAGATCCTTGCTTACAATATAGGTGCGGAAGAAGATAGTTTTGATAAAGATGAAGTGCTATATATACGGATACACATTAATCTCTTATCCCTTTAAAGAGTGGAAGTTGCAGTTAGATACTTGTACGAGTGTTTCTCAAGGACAAATGATTAAAGAGTAGAATTTGGTATTTTATTGTGACATATTGATATTTGAAACTTGTTTGAATATTATATCTTATTGTAAGATGTTGAGATTTGGAATTAATTTGAGTTATAAAGAAGTACTACGAGTTTTCTATCGTATAATTATTTTAATTTGGATTGGTCATGAACTATTAATTATTGCACTTATGAATAGTATTACAATATTATCAAAAATTGTGAAAAAATATTAATATGAGATTTTTTAAAAAATTGTACAATAGACTTTTTTTAAAAAGGCGTACTACTTTGCATAGAGTTTTTGAAGGAGTTATGCATGATATTATTTTTAATTTAAATAAAATATGTATCTTGTTATTGTAGTGGTTCACTTAGGTAGTAGTTACTTGCATAGCACATCTTAAAGTGCTATATAAGTAATGAACTTGATAACACATATAAAGTGCTTTGTATCTGAAATTCACTTACATAGCACTGGTTTACATAACACTTGAAAAGTGGCTATGCAAATAAAAATAATCCCTATGCAAGTTAAATTATGTAGTATTGTTATTTTTGGTGTATTGTTTATAAATTCCACTTGTTTCATTAAAAAATATATTTCACGCATTTTTTATTTTGTGATTGTTTGTTTGTATATAATCTCAATTGATAGAATTTATATTTATGAATGCTTGTCCGCTAGTCAATACTTTTGATCCTGTAAAAGAAAAATAATCTAAATCAGGAATGTAATCGAAATAAATAGGATTGATGAATTTTTTAATTTAAAAAAATGATTTTTTGCAAAAGGAACACTTACATCTAAAATGACGGTAAGTAGAAAAATCTGATTCGGATCCATTCCAATGATTGATAAAATTTTCATTTAAACAAATGATATTTCTCAAAAGAAATACTTACATCTGGAAAATGAGATAAGTAGAAAAAATCTAATTCAGATCCATTCCAATTCAAATTTATGCATAATTAATTTTTTCTAAACATATGGATTAAGAACTTGAGGCCGAAAAAATTTGAATACAATCTGTCGAACAAACGCCCTATTTTAAGTTTAAATATTAAATGTACATTAAGACATTTCTTAAGATTTCCTTAACAAAGAATTGTTTTTTTGTTGATTTTTTTTATCGTAGGTAACCCGCAGCCGCTACCCTTTGGGTGCGCACTGGATAAACCCTACGGGCTCACGCAATAGCCTACAAATCACGTGAACCAAGGTAAACCACATTTAAGCGACAAGCTCTGACTCAGGAGGCATAATCATAAATTCTCCTCCCGTGGGATTCAAACCTGTGACCAGGAGGATATTATCCACTCTTTAACCAACTGAGCCAACCCTTACGGGCTTATCGGTATTTTTACCGTGTATGTAAGCTGAGTTCAATTTTTGTACACCACTTTAATATATTTTTGCATCGTTGTTTGAAAATTCATATTTTTTTATGGATTTGTTACGTCTATAATTAGATAAGATTATATGTTATATTTGATTGCTTATATGTTGTATTCCATTGTAATTATTATAATTAATAAAATCGGAACAAAAAACATCTTAACATAAGCAACTAAGGTAAAACTTTATTTATCATATTTGTAACACTTCTTGCGCTTTAGGTTCAAGCATGTTCCACTGAGTATTACACAATGTTGTTATTTAAAAGGGCTTGATGCACAGAGATGGCGATCTCAGACGTCATGGGCTTCTCATAAACACGATCCATACCAGCTTGCATAAAGTCTTCATTAATATAGTCGAGATCACAGTCAATGCCAACAATCATTGACTTCACTCCCATTGCTCGCAGTGCTCTAGTAGCCTAAAATAAAATGATGTATCTTTAGAATCATGATGATAACAATCAAACACTATGTGGAATACTTTAATATAATATGTATAAATATAAATAAAATAACCTGAACACCATTCATCTCTGGCATTATGATATCCATAAATATAATGTCAAATTTTTGCCCAGAACGGATGAGATCCACAGCTTGCCTTCCACTTTCAACAGAAGAGGTTTCAAATCCATGTCTTCTTAGGAAAGCACAATGAACAGTCCTACAAACTCCATCATCATCAACTACAAGAGCAGATAATTTACTCTTGTTGGAGCTTTTAACTTTTTTAGCCATGTTTCCTCGCCCTGTCCTTAAAAAATCAATCAAAATTTATTTTACTTTCACCAAATATTAGGTTTTATCTATTAATAAAAATACAAAACTTTGAAATATGTTTAGTAGCATTTTATCTCCATACAACTATTTTTCTCCAAACATTGATAAAAGGGGAACACATTCACAAACACACACTCACACACACACATTCACAATTCTAAAATAAAATTACAATATTATTATGCATAATAGAAGATCATAAAATAAATAATAAAACTATTTTAACAATTATTAGATAATAATATTGGGTATTATTTTTTTTCTGCCACATAAATAAGTATATGTAAATTACCTTTTACACCACCCTTGGAAATTGATGTGGTGAATCATGACTATAACAATTGACGCATGACCCTATAATAAGGTTAAAGATAGTCTTAGAGATATATCGAGATAAGAATCAATTATGGATGTAGATGGAGTATTGCTCTGTTGATATTTCGGATTGAACGGTTTTTATAAATGAAACGTATATTTTAAATTTTGTAGAATACACAATGATGTTATACAAATATTTAATTCGATATATAAAAGCCATTTTAACTTATATTAATGGTTGCGAATACTTCTATTTTGAGGGTGAATTTAGAGTAGAATAAATGTAAATCTTGGTATATATATTAGTGTTAGTTTTATAATAAAATAATAATTCTACTTATGAATTTCCATGTACTTAGCCTATATACAATCAAATAGTAAACACAATTTATAGCATAATAGACACTAGTAGTCTCCCTATAAGTGTTACCATGTATGGATGATTTTAACTTAGTCAAATTTGAAGTAAAGCAAATAGATGGACCTACAAGCTAAAAGACTGAATCATTATAGAATAGTGACTATTAGGGTTCAAATGAATTCATAACGTTTAAAAATTTTAGTGAAATTTAGTACGCCCCAAAACCCACACTTTCGCGGATTCAGACCGTCACGGTACCATACTTCATAAACCTACATATTACATTCAATAACTCATAACAACAATACTCGTGGACTACCACTCCACATATCTCAGAATCGGTTCTAAATATTCTTTATTAAAGTACATAAATATAGTAATTATAAACCAAAAACTTCAACTACTGATCTTGCAATGTCATTATTCTATGAAAAGTAGGTTGATACACATACATTTGGTAGAGTGAATCTAAATATTGTCACTTCAGATTTGGCCCTTCCATTTCCTTTGGCTCAACAGACCAAGAAGCACATCTTCTTCATGTTTAACATAAGGTCAGACATCTCTTGCATAGCAGTTGGATATTGTTATGTCCAATAGAGTGATTGGATGTAAATTTGCCAAGGAAATATGGGACATTTTGGAAGTGAAGTGTCAAGACGTAACTACTATTAAGAAGACTAGAAAATAATACTCACACAGGAGTATTAGCACTTTACTCAAAATATGATGAGTCACTAAATGAGATCTATGACAGGTTCCATAAATTGTTGAATGATCTGGCACTTGTGGATAAAGAGTATGATATAGAAGATTTAAATCTGAAGTTTCTTTTTACACTCTTTGAAAAGTGGGATTTTAAGGTCACGTCCATAAGAGACAACTATGATCTTGAAGATACACCTCTAGATGAGATCTTTAGAATGCTGAAGACTCATAAATTGGAGATGGAGCAAAGGTACAAGAGAAAGGGGTCTATATCTAGACAAGTTGCACTGAAGGCTGAAGAGAAGCCAAAGGAAAGGTCTAAACGAAAGAGTCATTCAAGAGGAAAGGCTATGGTTGCAAAGTCTGATACCGAGTCATCAAATATTGATGATGACTCAAACTCTGATATCTCTATAGACTGTGAAAGTGATCATTTGATGATGAGAAGATCTTGAATATGGTTTCTTTGATGGTGAAAAAGAGGATGGTTTACAAGAATTTCAAGAAAGAAAAGAGGTTTTCCAGGAGAGGCTCTAGTTCTTCAAACGCTGATAAGAAGAACTATAGGAAACATGATGAAAAGAAGTCCAAGTCTCAGAAAATTGACAAGTCCAAGCTAAAGTGTTACAATTGTAATTGGGTTGGCGACTTTACAGCTGACTGCAGGAAGCCAAAATATGAAAAGAAGCAAGTCTTAATCACAAAGAAGTAGAACTGAGATGATACTTCAGAATTTGATGAGGGTGTCAATTATGCTCTCATGGAAAATACTGATAGTGAATCTGAGGCACATGAGACTAAGGTACCTCAAACAACTCTACTTTTGATACTGATGATATTCTTGAGTTCAGATTATTTATTAAAACCTTGAATGTTAGCATTAGGAATCTGTTGTGCATATGTTGTGTACTTGATGATTTCATAAACAAAACATCTAAGTAGATTTTACTTAGTGAAATAATGTAGCACTCGACGGATAAAAATTATAGTCCCGACAGATAACTCATTATAGTCCCGACGGATGTTAACTTATTATCCATCGAGTGAGTAGCTTATGTAAAAATAAGTCTGTAACACAGTTCTGTATACATCTTTGTATAGATTCTGTAGTAGCTTATAAGTCATGTTGACTTTGACTAGATATGCAGAATAGGTTGATTAATTGTATATAAATGATGTCTTGTAATTCTGCATAAGTGAAATGAAGTCAAGTGCCAAATAGCTACCGACGGACGATTAACAAAGCCATCGACGGATGATCAAATGACTATCAATGGATGTTTAGTACAGCAGTCGATGGATGATCAATGAAGCCATCAACGGATGTTCAGAAAGTCGACGGATGATCATATATCCAATGGATATTCATAAAATCCAATGGATGATCATATAAAGAATTCAAACAGCAGTTGAACAGTGAAATCTGAGCACAACCGTTGAGATGTATACAAATCTACTGTGGAAGCCCATTAACTGGATAATAGAGGACGAAAAACAGCAAAGCTTAAGACTGATAGTTTTTATATTTATTCAGTCTTTTTGACTTTGTAATCTTGGTAATATATAAACCAAGAACGTAGCAAATAGAGAATGTGAAGTTGAGAAACAAAAATAGAGAAATCTTTGTAAGCAGAATCATTAGCATTTCCCTGTATTCTCAGCAGTTCAATTTGTAAGCAGCTGTGAGCATTCTTGCACACAGAGTCCTCTGATATATAATATATATCTCTGGTGGAATTGTTTAAATCCACTAGAAAGTTTTTAAAGACTCTTGTTTTTAATTACTTATGTTTTGATTCAATTAAGTTTCTATTCCGCATTGTGCTAATCAAAACACTTATATCTATATTCAAGTTGAACATTTTTATTTCGAGAAAAAGGTTCAAGAATTCCATTCAACCCCCCCTTTTGTAATTCTTGCTATATTGTTAAGGGACTAACAATTGGTATCAGAGCAATCTCTTAATCTACAAAGAGATTAAAGATCAAAACAATTCAGCAAGATGAACAAGAAAGACGTTGGAGTCAAGATTCCTTTTCTATATAAAGATAATTACCATCATTGGAAGGTAAAGATGCATCTTCATATGTTTTCTCAAGATGAGGCCTATGTGGATTGCATAGAAAGAGGTCCTCATGTTCCAATGAGAGCTGCAACAGGAAACGAGCCATCAGTTCCCAAGCCAAGGCACGAATGGTCTGATCCTGACATTGAACAAGTCAGGCAGGATAAAAAGGCCACCAACATTCTGTTCAATGGAGTTGATGCAGACATGTTTGACAACATTATTAACTGCAAAACTGCCAAGGAAGTCTGGGATACTATACAGATAATCTGTGATGGCACCGAGCAAGTTAGAGATAATAAAATGCAGCTCTTGATTCAGCAATATGATCATTTTCACAATGAGGAAAGTGAGTCACTCACTGACAGTTTTAGTAGATTCCAAAAACTACTAAATGCTCTTAAGTTGCATGGGAGAGTCTATCAGACTAAAGACTCTAATCTGAAATTCCTTAGATCTCTTCCAAAGGAATGGAAACCAATGACAGTCTCATTAAGAAACTCACAAGATTATAAAGAGTTTACTTTGGAGAGACTGTATGGCATCCTGAAGACCTATGAGTTTGAGATAAAGCAGGATGAAAGGATGGAGAGAGGAAAAGAAGAAAGGAGGATCCATTGCATTAGTTGCTGATTTGGAAAAGGAGAAGGAAGTGAAAAATGGAAGCTATTGAGTCAACTTCTAAGGTCTGTGAAAGCAAGGGCAAGAGGATTGCAGTAGAAAGTGAAGATTCATTGGGTCAAGATGACATGGAGGACATTGATGAGCACCTAGCATTTCTTTCCAGGAGATTTGCCAAGCTCAAGTTTAAGAAGAACTTTGGAGCAGCCAAGCCAAATAGAAATATGGTGGACAAGTCAAAATTCAAATGTTTCAAATGTGGTTTGGCAGGGCATTTTGCAAATGAGTGTAGAAAGTCAGATTCCAGTAAGAAAAGGTTTGAGTCTGTGGATTATAAGCAAAAATAATTTGATCTACTCAAACAAAAGGAAAGGGCTTTTATTACACAAGAGAATGATTGGGCAACAGATGGTTTGGATGAAGATGAAGATGTCAGCTATGTCAATCTAGCCCTAATGGCCAAGTCTGATGAAACCGAGACAAGTTCCTCAAGCAATCGGGTAATCACTACAAACCTTTCACATTTATCTAAAGCTGAGTGTAATGATGCCATAAATGACATGTCTACAGAATTATAACATTTCCGTGTTACACTTAAGTCTCTTACTAAAGAAAATGCTAAAATCAAAGAAAACAACTTGTTTTTAAGTGAGAGGAATAATGTGCTTGAGTCTCAGTTTGTTGATTTTGAGAAACTAAGGATTGAGTGTAAGATTGCCAAGGAGGAATTAACCGAGTCCTTGAAAAAGGAAGAGATTTTAAAAAAGCAGCTCGAGCGTGAACAAGAGGTGATTAAAGCATGGAAAACATCCAGGGATGTCCATGCTCAAATCACCAAAGTTCAAGAAATTGAGTCTTTTTGTGATGAAGCCTGGAAAAAGAATAAAGAGAAACTAGAACCTAATTTGGTAGATGGTTTGCTGACAGATGTAGACTCGACGGATGATGAGGACTATCCGTCGGATAAAAAAAGTGTTATCCGTCGAAAGATGAAAATCCTCATCCGTCGGCTGTGAGCAAGCCCATTAGCAAAGCCAAACTAATCAAGCTAAATGAGAAGTATGGGTCTGTTTCCAAGAAATTTATTTCAGGAGAGTCAAGTCAAGTTAAGAAAGGAAAAATGGGTAATGTTGGTCACATGACTGTCAAACAGCTAAGTGACAGACTTGAGAAAATTGAGATAAAAACGGAGACTAAAAAGAAAAACAACATGAATGGTAAAGTAGGGATTAACAAACACAATAACTACACACCTGATAAATATGCTCCTAGAAAAATCTGTGTCAAGTGTGGTAGTGTAAATCATTTGTCTGTTAATTGCAAATCTGCCATGCCTACTCCCATGTCTGTTCAGTCTCAATTTCCCAACATGAATGTAATGCCTCCCATGCCTGTTAATGCTATGCCTACACAGAACATGAATGCACAGTTTGCTAATATGCCATTTGCACCTAATCCATACTATGCTGCATACAGTATGCCTCAAATGCCATTTAGCATGCCCTATTGGAATAACATGTTTACACCGAGCATGCCATTTCCTGGTAGCCATAATATGCATGATAATTATGTTGCATTAAATGGTTTCAAAGGCCCAACCCAAATGACTAAGGAAGAATCTGAAATTCCTATGTCAAATGAGTTAAGACCTAAGAAACGGAAGAAGAAAGCTAACAAGGCAGGACCCAAGGAAACTTGGGTACCAAAATCAACTTGATTTGATTTTGATGTGTGCAGGGAAACAGAAGGAATCTTTGGTACTTGGACAGTGGTTGTTCAAGACACATGAATGGTGATTCTACCATGCTCACAGAGTTTAAGGAGAGAGCTGGCCCAAGTATTACTTTTGGAGATGACAACAAGGGTTATACTGTGGGATATGGCTTGATTTCAAAAGACAATGTCATCATTGAGGAGGTTGCCTTAGTGGATGGTCTCAAACACAATCTGTTGAGTATCAGCCAGCTTTGTGACAAAGGGAATTCAGTAACCTTCAACAAAAAAGCCTGTGTTGTGACTAATAATCAAAGCAACAAAGTCGTTCTCACTGGTGTGAGAAGAGGAAATGTGTACCTAGCTGATTTCAACTCAACTAAAGCAGAATCTGTAACTTGTCTTCTCAGTAAAGCAAGTCAGGATGAAAGTTGGCTATGGCACAAGAAGCTATCTCATTTAAACTTCAAGACCATGAATGAGCTTCTAAAGAAAGAATTGGTACGAGGTATTCCTCTAGTGGAGTTTTCAAAGGATGGACTGTGTGATGCCTGCCAAAAGGGGAAGGAGATCAAAGCATCATTCAGGAAGAAACTTGATTCAGCAATTGAAGAAGCTTTACAAGTGTTTCACATGGACTTGTTTGGACCAGTCAATGTATTGTCAATCTCAAGGAAAAGATTTTGCCTAGTAATTGTAGATGATTTCTCAAAGTTCTCTTGGACATATTTTCTAAAGTCTAAAGATGAGGTTAGTGAAATCATCATCAATCACATAAGGCAAGTCAACAATCATCCTGATTTCAAAGTTAGAAGAATTAGGAGTGACAATGGAACTGAGTTTAAAAACTCTGTCATGAGAGAATTCTGTGAAGAAAATGGGATACTGCATGAGTTTTCAGCAGCAAGGACTCTACAACAGAATGGAGTAGTGGAAAGGAAGAACAGATCACTTATTGAAGCTGCAAGGACAATGCTTGAAGAATCTAAACTACCAAAATATTTCTGGGCTGAAGCTGTAAATACTGCATGCTACACTTAGAACATTTCTCTGATTAATCAAGCAAGATGCATGACTCCCTATCAATTATTCAAAAACAAGAAGCCAACTCTAAACTTTCTTCATGTCTTTGGCTGCAAATGCTATATCCTGAGAAATCAAACTGATCAAAATGGGAAGTTTGATGCTAAAGCAGATGAAGGAATTTTTGTTGGATATGCTGTTGGTAAAGCATATAGAGTCTACAATCTAAGAACCAACATTGTTGTGGAATCTATACATGTTGTGTTTGATGATAAAAAGATTGAAGGACTGGAAGATGGAGATTACCATGAGAGCCTCAAATTCGACAATGTTGAGATGGTTAGTGATGAAAGTGATGATGAGAGTGATCAAGAAATAGTGTCTAAGGATAATGCAGACAAATCCACCACCAATGAAGCACAAAACTCAACATCCGTCGAGTTGCCTAATGCTTCATCCGTCGGAAGGCAATCTGTGTTATCCGTCGGAAGACAACCTGCCTCATCCGTCGGTACTCAAAATTCACCATCCATCGGGTCATCAAAAGGAGCAGGAGGTCAAGACAGATCACCTACAGAAAATTCTCCTTTCTCAAATCAAAGATCCATAAACTCAGGGGGAGTTTCTAGCAATCAAAACTCAATCACACATCAAGACAATCATGAGGCCTTTCATATAGAGCTAATCTACCTCAACAAAGGAAATGGACAAAAGATCACCCCTTTAAGCTTTTCATTGGTGATGTTTCTTCTAGAGTTCAAACAAGAAGGGCAACTCAGGAAGAATGTCTATACAGCAGCTTTCTGTCAAAGGAAGAACCAAAGAAGGTAGAAGAAGCTTTGTTGGATCCTGATTGGATTTTAGCTATACAGGAGGAGCTAAATCAATTTGAAAGGAATAATGTATGGAAGCTGGTACCCAAGCCTAAAGGAAAGAATCCAATAGACACCAAGTGGGTATTCAGAAACAAGATGGATGAAAATGGCATAGTAATCAGGAATAAAGCTAGATTGGTTGCTAAGGGTTATTGTCAGCAAGAAGGAAGAGATTTTGATGAAACTTTTGCTCCTGTTGCAAGACTTGAAGCCATCAGAATCTTCTTATCCTATGCAGCCCATGCCAATTTCAAGGTCTATCAAATGGATGTCAAAAGTGCCTTTCTAAATGGAGATTTGGAGGAAGAAGTGTATGTTAGTCAACCTCCTGGTTTTGAAGATACAAATTTTCCAGAATATGTCTATTATCTACTGAAAGCACTTTATGGACTGAAGCAAGCACCTAGAGCTTGGTTTGACACTTTATCAAAGTTCCTTTTGGAAAATCATTTCACAAGTGGTACTGTAGATAAAACTTTATTTTTCAGAAATGTTAATGGCTCTAGTATACTTGTACAAATTTATGTAGATGATATTATTTTTGGCTCTACAGATGAGAAACTTTGCAAAAAGTTTGCCAAATTGATACAAAGTAAGTATGAAATGAGTATGATGGGAGAACTAACTTACTTTCTTGGTTTGCAAGTTAAGTAAGTTAGTGATGGAATATTTATTAGTCAAACTAAATATATTTTTGATCTCTTAAAGAAGTTTGATCTAATGGATTGCACATCTGTAAAAACTCCCATGGCCACAGCAACTAAGCTTGAATTAAACACTACTGAAAAGTCTGTAGATATTTCAAGTTATAGGGGCATGGTTGGCTCACTTCTGTACTTAACAGCTAGTAGGCCAGATATAATGTTTGCTACTTGTTTATGTGCTAGATTTCAGGCTGATCCTAGAGAATCTCACTTGATAGCTATTAAAAGAATTTTCAAATATCTCAAGGGAACACCAAAACTTGGCATTTGGTACCCTAGATATTCTGGCTTTGATCTAACTGGTTATTCAGATGCAGATTATGCAGGTTGTAGAATTGATAGAAAGAGCACAACAGGAACCTGTCAATTTCTTGGAAACAAGCTTGTGTCCTGGTTCAGTAAAAAGCAAAATTCAGTTTCTACTTCTACAGTTGAAGCTGAATATATTGCTGCTTGCAGTTGCTGTGCACAGATTTTATGGATGAAAAATCAATTGCTAGATTATGGTTTGCAAGTTGAAAGGATTCCTATTTTCTGTGATAACACAAGTGCAATTGCCATCACTGAAAATCCAGTGCAACATTCAAGGACAAAGCACATAGATATCAAGTACCATTTCATAAGGGAACATGTAATGAATGGTGATGTGGAGTTACATTTTGTTCCAAATGAGAAGCAACTTGCAGATATCTTTACCAAGCCACTGGATGAATCCACCTTTTCAAGGTTGGTAAGTGAGTTAGGTATGCTTAATTACTCTTAAATTTATCTGAGTTATTTTGCAAGTTGTAATGTAGCCAGAAATTTAGTTGATTTTTAAGTCTTGGATGAAATTTTGGCTAAGTCAAAATTTGCATCTCGACGGATGACCCTTATCCATCGAGTTTAGTCATCTATCGATATACTACTTGCTAATAAAAGTCAATTATTTTTCTAGAATACTTTATGACTCGACGGATATCAGTTTATCCTCATCCGTCGAATTGTCTAAATCTCAGCCGTTAATTCCCTAAACATTATCCATCGAGTATACTTACAGTTTGTAAGCATTACACGACGGATAATAGGTGGAATTTTTACAGTTTACTTTTAAACGGCTATTTTAGGCAATTTCTATTGGTTAATTTACTTTTCTTTATTATTGTTGTCAGTTATTTTTGAGATAGTATAAAAGTTTATTTCATTCCAATTATTTTCTTTTATCATTCTCAAATTCAACTGCTGTTATCTCATTCTCTCTCAAGCAAATATTCTCTTTTTCTTCAAGCTTTCATTCTCTAACAATGGCACCTGTAGTAAAGATTATGTCTCAAACTGGGTTCATTTATGAGAAGAACAACTTCACTGCATTGGTCAATAAGGGTATTCAGTAATCAGAGGACTATCACAAGATGATGGACTTTGTGAAGAACTGCAAGCTAAATTACGCCATGCTGGAATCACCCACAATCTTCTGTGAAGTTGTTGAAGAGATGTGGACCACTGCAATCTACAACTCTACTGACAAGACCATCACTCTAACCATTAAAGGTAATGAATTCTGTATCAACAGTGATGTGATAAAAGCATGTTTCAAAATTCCTGATAATAATGTGACTTCACCACACACTGACACTGATATTATCAATATGTTTAATTCCATGCATTATGCACTTCCTACTTCTAAACTGAGTGATATTAGAAGAATGGGTCTTAGGAAGGAGTGGAGTTTCATGTGTGATGTAGTTACTAAGGTTTTCTCTGGAAAAGTCAGTAATTTTGATTCTGTGAACATTTCCATGCTTAACATGCTATACATGCTAGTTACAGATAAATTTTACAATTTCAGTGACCTTGTCTTGTTTGAGTTAGGTTTTAAACTAGGTGAGTTAGCTAAAAGAGGAAAGAATGTGTATTATGCTAGATTTTTCATGTTATTGGCTAACCATCTATGTCAAGAGATTGTACTTGAGAACCCAAACAACAAACTGGCTTGTTGGGTTCAAAAGAGAAGACTCATTGCAGACTTTAACAGAGCCAACCATCACAGGGATGTGTCAATGTTCTACTTTCCTGTAATGCAGGCACCTCAGGTAAGTGAGGTAAGTTCATCCATCCCTTCAACTATTCCAACCTCCTCAATTTCTTTGAGTTCAGGAGTAGTTATGGAAATTGTGACAATGACCAAATAGTTGCCTACCAAAGCTGCCAAAACTACTGCTATTTCTAAATCCAAATAAAAAAAAATCCCCTCTGGTATCTCTCAAAAGGTATCAGTTGAAAAATCCACCAAAGCAAAAGAGGGGAGTGTGAAGGAGGGTAAGTTAGGTGAGGGAAGGGGTGAACATCAAAGAAACTGCAAGAATAAGGATGGAGAGTTGAGTGAACCCCAGTCTAGCCACACTACAGTTTCCTAACAAATTGCAGTGCTTAAAAAGGATTAAAGCTCACTTCTAGCTACATCCTCCCAAAAGGTTGCAGTTATTAAACAAAGCTCTCAGCCAAGAGCACAGGCCAAAAGGGTTAGGGACACAAGCTCACCCCAAACTTACACAAGAAAGAAGAAATCTAAAACCTCTGGGGATGCACAGGGCACACACACAGTGCAAACTAGTGCTAAAGACACAGTCCCTGAACTCTCTCAAATTCAGTTTGATGTGGCTCCAATAAATATGGAGTCACAGCCAAAATCTCTATTTATAGAAGCATCTGAAACACCATACTCACCAACAAACTCTCTGGAAGTGGATATGATAAACACTTCAATTCCTGATTCCCCTTCTTTAACTCTGTTGGGGAAGCCAAAATTTAGTGCAAGTGAGCATCATCTTTTAGATGATTTATTGGCTCACTTGCCAATTCTTTCAGATTCTATTGTGACATCTGTGCCCCAAATATCTTCAATCAACACAGAGTCAACAATAGTTTCTCTTCCCACCTCATTCATTTTACTCTCTCGATGGATATTGCTCATCCGTCGAGTAGTGATTGTATCCCGACAGATACGCCTAACAGCAGTTATTCGTCGGATAGCATTATTACTCACTCGACGGATATCACTTATCCGTCGAGTATCTCTGCACAACTTCAAACTTCAATTATTTCAAGTGCAGAAGATTTAGTGGTTGTACAATCACTCTTAGGACTGAGAGAGGACAGTGTATTAAGTGAGAGGCTGGGTTGCTCCCAGGAAAAAAGAGAGGAAAAGAGTGGAAATCAGTAATCCATTTATTCAGGATTGGCAAAAGTGAGTTAGAGGAGTTCCACCTTAGTAGGTGAAGGTGAGGGTGTGAGGGTGGGGAGCCAGGGTGAGACCCTGATGCAACAAAAGAGAGATTATGAGAGAAAAGCAGGTACAGAAGCCATAAGGGTGGATCCAGCCATTGCTAGTGAGTCAATGATTGTGGATGATGCTGAAACGGAAAGACAATTTCAGCAACATTACAAAGCTGTAATTGATAACATTTCCTTGCATGCTGACACTTTTACTCACCCTGTGTCAGCCTATCAACTGTTGGCTGCTCAGGGCAATGTGGAGGCTGAACAGACTTTGAACTTAGTACACACCTCAGAATCTCTTCAAAGAGATAAAGATGTTGTCAATCGGATGCCTTCTCAAGCTGGTGAGCCATCTGAAGAATTTGAAGTAAATTCTAATGATGATGACTCTATTTCTTTGGATGGAAGCATGAACTTAGGGGGAGATGAAGGCCCAAGTTATGTTTCAAATTTACCTGAATGGGCATGGACAAAGGAATCTACACCAGGATAATTTGGTGTATCTTTGGTTAAGCAAGTTATGGCTATTCAAAAGGCCCTTCAGGAAACTTCAGATGCTCGTACCAAGGCTATTCTTCAAGCTCACCTCGACTCTCTACATCTCATGAAGATCCAGCAATTAAGACAGAATCTGAGTGTGGATGAACTCAAAAAGGATATAGCTGACTTGAAGACCTATAATTCTGAGAAGCTGGATTCAGTCATACCATATGGTACCATGCAGGATCTATTACTAAGATTGAGGAGAGAATCAGATTCTGAAAAGAAGCTAGCCAAGCTGGAAGATAGAGTTCAAGTTATTGAGAATTCAGTGGCTACCCTTCTTCAAAATCAACAGACTCAGACAAATCTTCTCATGCAACTGGCTAAAGCACAAGGTCTAACTCCTTAACTTGATAATAACAAAAAGGGGGAGAGAGAACCAAGTGAGGGGGAGAAATTTCAAGTTTAAATCATCAAAGTAATTGTACCTTCAATTACTGTCTCCAAGCCACCAGTTGCAGATGGTATAGATCTAATTAAAGCAGCAGTAGCAAATTTGAAAGTTGCTGAGAAAGGAAAGTTGAGTTTGATCAACTGGGATAAGATTGATGAGGAGATACAGAAAATGTTCGAGCTTGTCAAGGAGCCAGTTAAGACAACCATCCATCACTCTCAAGTCAAGCAAATAAGGGTGAATGAGATGAGCATGAATTATTTGGAAAGAGGACAATCTTCCTGTATCAAGTCTCCAAAGGCTGAAACAATTCTTAAAACAAGGGCAAATTATCCAAAATCATCTTTGAAGAACCCCTTGGACACTGTGTATGAGACACCCAAGCCTGATGAGAAGAAGCTTCTATCAAGATCAATTGTCTTCTATAAAGATCCAGCTGATTCAGCTTCAAAAAGGAGAATTGCTAAGATATTCAGAAATGGAAAGGAAATTTGTGTGGTAGCTGGACATCCACAATTTGCTCAAGCAAAGAGAGAAGAAAAAGCCAGATTAAAATAGGAAAAGAAGCAAGCTGCTCTAGATGCAAAGAAGTCTAAACAAAAGACAGAGTAGATTGCTATCTTGGCCAAGCTACAGGCTGTGAATTCATCTCAACAAATTTCCTCTCAACCATCTGAAGCTGCTGAATCAAAGAAGCAAATTGAAGAAAAGAAGAAATCCCCAAGGAGGAAAGAATTGGCTAGAAGAACAAAAAGGAAACTGGATATTGTTGACAAAGGATTGGAAGATCAATTTCCTAAGGTACCCACATCAGCTATAATTCAAGCATCAAAGCCCTCTGTGGTATTTGAAGATATAAGGGTGGTGGATCCCTACAGGAATATTCATGGTGAACCTATTGTGCCCAAGGATGAGCCAATAGAGTGGGATAAAATACCAATTCTTGACTTCAGTTTACCAATCCTTAGCAAGCCAAAAATAACAAAGTCAAGGGCAGTCAAGAAAGTGAAGCTGTCACCACTCAAATCCAAATCAGTAGTTAAAGCTCAACCCAAAGTCAACAAGGGAGACTACTTGTACTTGTATGACATCAAAGAATTTCCAGATCTAAACCTCTATCAGGATGAACTGGATGAAGTGAGGGGAATTGATGCATACAGGAACCTACCTGAAAGGTTAGTGTTCAAGTACAAAGGAGGAAAGGAGATTGTGTAGCATCTTCACAGGATTCTTCAAGAAAGCCAAGCTGTACTGATTAAAGTTTATTCATCCTGCAAGAAGAACTTTGGGTTCAATGTAACTGCAAGAAGACTAGTATTGAAGAAGATTGAAGAACTAAGGAGTATTAGAGCTAAAGATGCACTCCCAAAGACTCTAATCATCCCATACACAGGTAGAAGAGTGCATCTAAGGCCCTACTGGCTGATGGAGTTCATAGATGACAAAGGTGTGAGAAGATTCTTCAGGTTAGAAGACCAATTGAGTATCTCTAGCAATGAGACTCTCTTGGAATTGCAAGAAAAGCTAGATCTCTCAGAATCTGATGAACTGGAATTCCACAGGCAGCTCCAAAATCAGATTGATGAAAACAACAAGAAGCTTGGAAGAAGATCCAGACCTTCAAGAAACTAGAAAAATCTGCTCAGGCTAGAGGAGCATCTTGAAAATGACTGTGAGCCAAACCTTCTACATTTTGATTATTTGAAGCACTTTCAGTATTATCTGCTTATCTTTAAAATTGTATGTTTAGGATGTTTTTTTATCATCAAGTATCTCTTAATTTATGGCTACAATTGCAGTAGACATAAATTGGGGGAGATTGTTGTGCATATGTTGTGTACTTGATGATTTCATAAACAAAACATCTAAGACTGTGAAACATCTAGGACTGTGAAAGTATGATACCGAGTCATCAAATATTGATGATGACTCAAACTCTGATATCTCTATAGACTGTGAAAGTGATCATTCTGATGATGAGGAGATATTGAATATGGTTTCTTTGATGGTGAAAAAGAGGATGGTTTACAAGAATTTCAAGAAAGAAAAGAGGTTTTCCAGGAAAGGCTCTAGTTCTTCAAACTCTGATAAGAAGAACAATAGGAAACATGATGAAAAGAGGTCCAATTCTGGGAAAATTGACAAGTCCAAGCTAAAGTGTTACAATTGTGATTGGGTTGGAGACTTTGCAGCTGACTACAGGAAGCCAAAATATGAAAAGAAGCAAGTCTTAATCACAAAGAAGTAGAACTGAGATGATACTTCAGAATTTGATGAGGGTGTCAACTATGCTCTCATGGAAAATACCGATAGTGAATCTGAGGCACCTGAGACTAAGGTACCTCAAACAACTCTACTTTTGGTACTGATGATATTCTTGAGTTCAGATTATTTATTAAAACCTTGAATGTTAGCTATAGGAATCTGTTGTGCATATGTTGTGTACTTGATGATTTCATAAACAAAACATCTAAGTAGATTTTACTTAGTGAAATAACGTAGCACTCGACGGATAAGAATTATAGTCCCGACTAATAACTCATTATAGTCCCGACGGATGTTAACTTATTATCCATCGAGTGAGTAGCTTATGTAAAAATAAGTCTGTAACACAGTTCTGTATACATCTTTGTATAGATTCTGTAGTAGCCTATAAGTCATGTTGACTTTGACTAGATATGCATAATAGGTTGATTAATTGTATATAAATGATGTCTTGTAATTCTACATAAGTGAAATGATGTCAAGTGCCAAAATAGCTACCGACGGATGATTAACAAAGCTATCGACGGATGATCAAATGACTGTCAACGGATGTTTAGTATAGCAGTCGACGAATGATCAATGAAGCCATCAACGGATGTTCAGAAAGTCGACGGATGATCATATATCCAACGGATGTTCATAAAATCCAACGGATGATCATATAAAGAATTCAAACAGCAGTTGAACAGTGAAAGTTGAGCACAGCCGTTGAGATGTATACAAATCTATTGTGGAAGCCCATTAACTGGATAATAGAGGACGAAAAGCAGCAAAGCTTAAGACTGATAGTTTTTATATTTATTCAGTCTTTTTGACTTTGTAATCTTGGTAATATATAAACCAAGAACGTAGCAAATAGAGAATGTGAAGTTGAAAAACAAAAAAAGAGAAATCTTTGTAAGCAGAATCATTAGCATTTCCCTGTATTCTTAGTAGTTCAATTTATAAGTAGCTGTGAGCATTCTTGCACACAGAGTCCTCTCGATATATAATATATATCTCTGGTGGAATTGTTTAAATCCACCAAAAAGTTTTTAAAGACTCTTATTTTTAATTACTTATGTTTTGATTCAATTAAGTTTCTATTCCGCATTGTGCTAATCAAAACACTTATATCTATATTCGAGTTGAACATTTTTATTTCGAGAAAAAGGTTCAAGAATTCCATTCAACCCCCCTTCTGTAATTCTTGCTATATTGTTAAGGGACTAACAGAATCAAACTCTTGAAAATGCTAGGATCAGAATTGAAAATTCTGACTTAAAGAAAAGAAATGATAATTTAAAAGATGAGTTAATTTTCATGCTAGAAATTCAAAAAGAAAGACATGATGTTGTTTATATTAAAGATAAATTGTTAGAAAATCATGTTTATCTTGAGAAAGAATTAGCTAAAGAAAGGGAAATAATTATACTTTGGACAAATTCAGGAAAAACAACTCAGGGATTAATTGAAAGTGGCTGTTTGGGGTCAGGATTAGGTTATGCAGGTAAACCTAGTACTTAAGATGTTAAGGAAAGTTAGTCTTAGAATCTTAAATCAGTAAATAGTGATAAACAAGTTAAAAAGAGCAAGTCTATGTTAACACCTATTAAGTTTAACTTAAATACTGATGTACTCAAATCATTAAATGAGAAGGGTTCAACATCGGCATCTAACCCAAATTTAAAATTGATATGTGTGAACAGGTTAAAGCTAAATCAGTAAATATTGGTTTAATGAATCAGATGCAGCTTAGGCAAAAGCTGAAAGAGATTAAAATAAAAAACAAGGAAAAGCAGCCTCGGAAAAATAGAATTGTTAAAGTAGGTGTCAATAAGAAGAATAAGTATAAACCTAATCATAATGCACCTAGAAAGGTTTGATTAAACTGTGGTAGTACCAATCATCTTGTTGTCGCTTGTAGTAAGAATTAGGGAATAAATATTATTCCTCCTAAATTAGAGTTTAGAAACAAGACAGTTAGATATAAACTACAACAACCTTGTTTTTATTATGGAAGTACATGGCATTCTATTAACACATGTAAAGAGAATCACAGTTTGTATTATGACTATTATGAACTGAAACCCTCTTCCAATAAAACAAAAATCATTTTTACATGTGTCTCTCCTGATATTAAGAATGTTAACATAAACTCTGATATGAAAACGTCTGTTGCAAATTTTTATAAACTTAATAAGGCCAAAGGATCCAATCAAGTCTGGTTCCTTAAAAATTCTAACTAATGGCTTGTTTAACATGAAAAATACTCTAGTCTTGGACAGTGGATGCCTAGGACATATGACTGGAAATAAAGCCCTGTTATCAGAGTTTAAGGAGAATGTTGGCCCAAGTGTTTCTTATGAAGACGATAGCTTAGGAAAAACTTTGGGATATGGCAAGATTAAACTTAGGATTGTCATAATTAAAGATGTAGCTCTAGTTGCAGGACTCAAGCATAATCTGATGAGTGTGAGTCAAATCTATGACAGAGATTACCATATGGATTTTAATGATGTGCATTGTGAAATTTTCAACAATTCAAGTGGCGATGTTGCAATTATTGGTTATTGTTAGGCACAAAGCATGTATTAATAATTCACGCAAGTATACGCGTTCGCAAGTAATATAGAATGATTTCTAGTTCGTTCCCACATAGACTCTTATTAATTATATTTAATTAACACTTACTCACCAATGTATAATTACTCTTCAATGTTAAGACAATAACACTTAAGGTTGATTAACTAATTATTAACTATGAGAATTAAACACTTAAATTAACACTTGAATTAACAATATTAAACACACATGAGATCATAACTTCATTACTACTTCATTCAATAGTCATTGTTATTACCCTTAGCATGTAACAGTGATGATATTAATCGAACAACACGAAACTGATAAAAGTCAACTTTCGTTGCACAAGTACCTTTCTACCAAGCATTTACAATTAAGATAGAAGTTGAATAGGCATCAATTATGTTGAGACCCTATATGTCTACAAAATTTGACAACATAACGATTTAAGCGCAAGTTATTCATTATGATTACATATGGCAAGTAAAACGGTTAGAGTTACCCACTAATCATGCATACAATACATGAACCAATGCTAGCATGGCAAGTTCTAAATCTCAAGATTCACTGTCGCTTCAAAAGAGATTAACAAACTATCTTATATGTTCGCCACACACATAAGACGAATAAGCACAACCTATGCTAGATATCATACAATCATCACATACCAAGGTATTAAACAATTAACTAAAGAAATCCATAGTAAATCCACTACGACCCCATTATCACGATTAGCCCATGATGAAAATCATCGTCACCATGGGTTCATATGTAAACATGATAATAACACAACGATATAAATTAAAAAATACTTAATAAAAATAGAGTATGTCACAAGAGTATTAAGGTTCAAAGTAAAGAAAACTAGCATCCACTATTACAATGAATTAAAAGAATCATAAGATAAACGTATGCTTCCTCTTCTTCGTTGTTGCATGCTAAAACGGTCTTCTTAATCTTCTCTCCTTGTTACTTGCTCCTTGCTTGTTACTTGTTGTTGTGAAAACGTCTCCCAAGATTACTTATATAAGAGTCCATAAGAAACAGCAGTTGCAGAAGCCCAATAGAACTCAAATTAGAAAATCCAGAATATGAAAATCCGAACCCAGGCGGCCGCCTCCAATCCCACGTGGGCGCCTGCTCTCCAGGCGGTCGCCTGCAGTCTCCAGGCGGGCCCCTGCACACCTTCTGGAAAATTCCACTTCTTGCTTCTTGATTTTGCTGATTTCTTCGCACAACTCCCCGCAACTGGTTCCAAGTACTTCCCTAGGCTTATTATGATGAAATCCCCCTAATTACGCAAGTTATAACCTTAAATGAAAAAACACTAGAAAAATGCATCAAATACACAAAATACTTGATTTCAAGATACCAATTCAAGCCATTACAAGACGTTCTAAGTGGTATAAATTGCCACTTATCACACCCCCTAACTTAAATCGATGCTTGTCCTCAAGCGTCACAGACTCAAAAATAAAATAAAAACATGCATGAATGCAAACTACATGAATGCAGCGATCCCCATCATGATGACTAAACCAACCAACACATGACATCTCAACAAATGCAATTGGGCGACTAAAGATCAATCAAATCACGCAAGCTAACATACAACTAGAAACGTGGTGTGTGCGAATGCTTAACATATATGCTTCGAAATTAGATCAATTATCATAACTCAATTATCCTCAAGGCAATCACAAGATTATACGAAGAATATATTCTAGACATAAAATAAATTATAACACTTCATGATCACTGGAGCTTATTACAAAATCATGCTTTTATTCAACACAACAAACAAATGCTTATTTGATCATGCAATGAGTGAGGTCCACAAAAGACTTATGTAATGGTACCCATTTAGCGAGCGTTAGGTTAGCAGATCCCATAATATAAAAGCCTTAGGTCACTAGGCAAAAAGTTTCCTAAGAACTTAATAACTCGAATACCAAAGAGCTCACTCATGATCAATTATGCATTAAACCATATTTTTTTTCTTTTTTTCTCTTTTTTTTTTAAATTTATGAGCAAGTGCGTTTCGCTCCATCTTGCTCAACCCTAGACTACTCGCATATAATACGAGCCGGCTACTAGCCATTTAACGCCTAGCCATAACTAGGAATGAATTCTATTAAGAGCCTATCATATATTCTAAGTATAAGCAATAGATTAATCTCAAAAACCATCAAACCATGACAACAATCTAATCCTTAAGCATACTTTAAGACTTAGTGAAATTACAAGTATTTCTAGCATGCATGCCATCCTAACAAGATTCAACATCACTCTAACGCTATCACTACACTCACATCAATATCACATATCAATCACTAAAGAAACACAAAAGGGATCATGGTATATGCATGAGCTATATGACATGATAAAACTAAAAATAAAAATATGACAAAATATGCAACTATATGAGCTAAACTACATGAAAATGCAACTATATGACACACACACAAATATGTTCCTTAACTACCACCCCCAAACTTAAAATCTTCATTATCCCCAGTGAAGGTAATAGAACGGAACACAGGGTATACCTACTCAGAGAAATCATCATCATCATCCCCTCAGTGGGTGGAGTGTCAGGAGGCGGATAAGTAAAGTCCTCACCAAAAATTGGCCACTGGATGTCAGCTCCAAGGCCTCTAAAAGCAGTCCCAAGTGCTAGGGTGAGCTCCCACGCAAACTTACTCTGCGACTCATACATCGCATCCATCCTCCTGGAAAGCCTCATGTACTGGACATCAGCCATACCCGAACCATTTCCTCCCTGGCCTCTGGAAGAACCTACCTCCCCCGAGCCTGACTGGGCCTAGCCATCGTAGCACCAGCTGCTAGACATCCTCCTGGGAGATGATATCCCAAACCATGCTCATCAGGCTCTCCACCCGTCCACTCCTACATCGCATTCAGCGTCGATGAATCAATAGAAGCGGCCGACATCTGCAGCTGCTCATAAGAAGGTCAGTGGACTCCAACTACCTTGCACAACTATATAATAATAGAGGCATACAAGATGTTGTAATGCGACTTCCCCCTCAAAAATGATAAAATCCCTTGGTAGATGAACTCACCCAGATCCACATAATACTCCTCATTGAAAATCCCCCATAACAACCTGGTTCTCTCAACTGTGACCTCATATGCATGCAAAGAAGGCAAAATATTAGCACAAATAAAGGCATTCCATGCACGGGCATACCTGTTCATCACAACAGCCGGGAAAGAACGATACTCGTTGGATATCGTCTTAAACTTCCACACCGTGCTTGGCTGATAGAGAGTAGCAATAATCAAATCTGAGTCAAAATCCTCAGTGGTCTTCTCATTCCAATTCTCCTACTGGGGCTTCCTTTGTCGCTGCCCAATAACACGGTGAATTGTCGCAGGCTGATAATCAACGGTAAGTCCACGAACAACAGAATACCCATTCTTATCGGCCTTGGCATTCGCATAGAACTCGCGAACAACACTCACCGGGACCGCCTCAGGTGACTCGCAAAAAGTCACCCAACCCTCTTCTGCAATCATCGGCAATAAATCACCATCCCTCCCCGATGGCAAAAACCCCCTCTCCTTCAAAATTGGCTTAATAAGAATCCTAGCATACTCCTCCTCAGCAGCCCTATCCACCAATCGGGGCCTCGCAGCAGTACCCCTTGAAAAATTAGCAATCGGAATGGTGCTGCTATTATCTACAGTTTGAGATCTCTTTGGGGCCATTGAAACTGATAATAAGAGTTGTAGAGTTGTGTTTTGTGTGTAGGAGAGAGTTCATAAGTTGAAAGTATAATGGATGTGTATGGAGAGGTTGTGTGTATATATAAGGTAGGATTAAGGTTAGAATTAGATTAGGAGTGGGGTTGTGGCTAATTTGTAGGAAGAAAATCGTGGGTAATGAGGTTTGTAGTGCTGTGGTTGTGTTTTTGTATTTTTTCTATTTTTTTTATAAGCTGAAAAACCGAATTTTCAAAACGTAGGTTTGCAGGCGGTCTCCTGGAACCAGCAGGCGGGCGCCTGCCAGCAAGCGGCCGCCTGGAACCTGCAGGCGGGCGCCTGTAAGGTCCCTAGAAAAAATATTTTTTTAACCAGCTTTTTCTGATTTTTTTGGGTTATTGGATAGAGTACTAAATTCTAAGGGTTCCTATGGCCTCATATCTTGGGTTGCCTCTCAAGAAGCGCTTATTTTACGTCATTAGCTTGACGTAGAGTAGTTCGATCAAGTTGACAATAAAACGGCACTAACCACTTCTCGATTTGTCGTATCCCCATAATAGTGCTTCAATCTCTGACCATTTACTTTGAATGCTTGGCCCAGATCGTTCTCAAAAATCTCTACCGCTCCATGTGGAAACACAGTTTTGACGATAAATGGTCCAGACCACCTTGATTTCAACTTTCCAGGAAAAAGTCGGAGACGAGAGTTGAATAAAAGAACTTGTTTCCCCGACACAAATGACTTAGGAGATAGCTTTCTGTCGTGCCACCTTTTTACTTTTTCCTTGTACATCTTGTTATTTTCGTACGCTTGAAGTAGAAATTCATCAAGTTCATTTAACTGAAGCATTCGCTTCTTCCCAGCTGCATCTAGATCAAGGTTTAACTTCTTCAATGCCCAATAAGCCTTATGCTCAAGCTCCACAGGTAAATGACATCCCTTACCATAGAAAAGTTGAAACGGGGACATCCCAAGTGGAGTCTTGTATGCTGTTCTATAAGCCCAAACAGCTTCATCGAGCTTTAAAGACCAATCTTTCCTAGACAAAAAAACAACTTTCTCTAGAATGCGTTTGATCTCTCTATTAGACACTTCAGCTTGACCATTAGTTTGCGGATGATAGGTAGTAGAAATTTGATGATTCACATTATAGAGTTGCATCATAGAAGTGAAATTATGATTGCAGAAAGGTGATCCCTCATCACTTATGATAACTCGTGGCATTCCAAACCTTTTGAATATCTGCTTATAAAGAAAACTCAACACTACCTTTGCATCATTAATCGGTAGAGCCTTGACTTCTACCCATTTCGAGACATAATCGACTGCCAGCAAGATGTACTGATTATTGCAGGATAAGATAAATGATCCCATGAAATCGATTCCCCAAACATCGAAGACCTCAACTTCAAGCATCACATTTAAAGGCATGTCATCCTTTCTAGTAAGATTCCCAACTCTTTGGAAATGATCACACCTTAAAACGAACTGATGTGCATCCTTAAACAACGTGGGCCAGAAAAAACCTGCTTGAAGAATACGAGCTGCTGTCTTTTCACCACCATAATATCCACCATAAATTGTGGAATGATAGTCTCGTAATATCCCCTCTGTCTCACAGAATGGGATACATCTCCTGATGATCTGGTCAGCTCCTTGTCTAAACAAATATTGTTCATCCCACATGTACCACTTCACCTCATGCAGAAACTTCTTCTTTTGAGCCGCATTCATATTAGGAAGCATTATATTATTGACAAGATAGTTCACAATGTCTGCGAACCATGGCTCTTCCTCTTGAACTGCGAATAACTGCTCATCCGGAAAAGATTTGTTGATCAATGTCTGATCATGTAAAGTAGAATCGGGATTCTCCAATCTAGAGAGATGGTCAGCTACTTGATTTTCAGTACATTTTCGATCCTTGATCTCTGTTAATCCCTTAAAAATATAGCAAGAATTACAGAAGGGGGTTGAATGGAATTCTTGAACCTTTTTCTTAAAATAAAAATGTTCAAACACGAATACAAATATAAGTGTTTTGATTAGCACAATGCGGAATAAAAACTTAATTGAATCAAAACATAAGTAATTAAAAACAAGAGTCTTTAAAAACTTTCTGGTGGATTTAAACAATTCCACCAGAGATATATATATATATATATATATATCGAGAGAACTCTGTGTGCAAGAATGCTCATAGCTGCTTACAAATTTGAACTACTGAGAATACAGAGAAATGCTAATGATTCTGCTTACAAATGTTTCTCACTTTTTGTATCTCAGATCTTTGTTTCTATTTGCTGCTTCTTGGTTTATATATTACCAAGATTACAAAGTCAAAAGATAGAATCATTATAAAAACTATCATTTTTTATGCTTTGCTACTTTGTTCTCTATTACCCAGTTAATAGGCTTCCTCATTCCATTTGCATACATCCCGACGCATGTGACCAGTTGTCACTGTCAACTGATCTTTGAATTCTTTGTCTGTTGGGTATATGATCATCCGTCGAATTGTTAATCATCCGTCGGGTTGTTGATCATCTGTCGGGTGCTTTGTAGGTTATCCGTAGGGTAGCAATCAGACACTTGACTTTATTTCACTTATGCAGAATTACAAGACATCATCTATGTACAATTAATCAACCTATTCTGCATATCTGGTTGAAGTCAACATGACTTATATGCTACTATAGAATCTATACAAAAGTGTATGCAGAAATGTGCTACAGACTCATTATTACATAAGCTACTCATTCGATGGATAATAAGTCATCATCCGTCGGGACTATAATGAGTTATCCGTCGGGACTATAATTCTTATCCATCGAGTGCTACATTATTTCACTAAGTAAAATCTACTTAGGTGTTTTGTTTATGAAATCATCAAGTACACAACATATGCACAACAATCTCCAACTGAAATTCATGTAGCAAGAGCACCCAACGAATAAGTCTAGGCTTCGAATCCTTCTTTGAGACCAGATAGCGAATGGCAGCATGATCAGTGAACACTGTCACCTTTGTCCCAAGTAGATAAGATCAAAATTTTTCTAAACCAAAAACTATACCCAAGAGCTCCTTATCAGTAGTGGTGTAGTTCATTTGAGCTCCATTTAGCGTCTTACTAGCATAGTAGACCACATGAAAGATATCATTCTTACGCTACCCAAGAACTGCTCCCACTGCATAATCACTTGCAACACACATCATCTGAAAAGGTTCTCTCCAATCAGGTGTCGTAATAACTGGTGCAGTTATTAAACTCTTCTTGAGAGTCTCGAATGCGGCCAAGCATTCATCATCAAATTTGGAAGGCACATCTTTCTCGAGCAAGTTACACAAAGGCTTAGATATCTTAGAGAAGTCCTTGATGAAATGCCGATAAAAACCCGCATGACCAAGAAAACTACGGATTCCCTTAACAGAAATGGGTGGTGGAAGATTTTCAATGACTCCCACCCTGGCTTTATTCACCTCAAGGCCCTTGCTAGAGACCTTATGCCCAAGAATGATGCCTTGTCGCACCATAAAGTGACATTTTTTCCAATTGAGCACTAGATTGGTTTCCACACACCTTTTTTACACCAAATGGAGATTATTCAAACATTCATCAAATGAATGTCCAAAGACGGAGAAGTCATCCATGAACACTTCGACATTATTTCCAATCATATCAGAGAATATGTCCATCATGCATATCTGAAAAGTGGCAGGTGTGTTACAACCAGCATTTCTGTGTAATATTAATTGTAAATTTAGTATAACTTTAAAAGTCGAATGCCAATATATGCAACTATTGTATGCTTGTGTGAATGAGAACTCTGCGTCTTAAATTTTCGTTATGTGGTATATGAATTTTCAAAGAAAAAGTTTATTTATTTCTTTCATTTTTGATTTATAAGGAATATTTTAAACCTTGAATAAATTTCTCTTTAAAGGTTATTTTGTTTACAAATTTCAAAAGTAGTTTTATAAAATTTCTAAAAATCCAAATTATTTTATGGTATAAATTTTATAATTTTTGAACTTGTGTTTTATTTTACAAAAATAAATCTTTATAAATTTTAATTGTTATAATTAGCAAATTACATAGTTGTCCTTGCATGCAAATCATTTCTATTCAATCGAAAAGGGCTAAAGAGACAATTACCACCCCCACTAACTCTTATTTTTCTAGCCAAATTCCTCCATTACCCCTGCATGCAAAATGATCCAAGTATATGTGGAAGGGTAGTCATGTCAATTCCTATTCCCACTCACATTTGTCAAAATAAAAACCATAAAACAAGTAAAAGACATGATCATTTCACTCATCACCCACACCACACTCTTTCTTCTCTCCATCCTCTCTCTCACTCTCGGCTCCTACCCCCTCACTCTCGGCTTTCCAGCCGAAACCACCCCCTCCCCATTTTCTTTCTTTCTTAATCAAGTTCCCACCTCCTACACAAGTAAATTTTACTTCCCGTACCATGATCACATATATTTCAAAGAGTTTTGAGTAGAAAGTTTAAGTTTTGAGGTTGCATGTTAAGGTTTTAGTTGAAACTCAAAGTACAACCTTGATTCTTGTGAGTTTAAGGTTGTTTTTGAGAGGACTACAAGGAATGGTGAAGTTCCAAGTCTTGACAAGGAAACTCTTGATGTTAAATGGCCATTCCCTTCCATTTCATTCGGCTATGACCATAGGGGAGCCGAATGAATGGTTCTTGAGACCATTCTTGTTGCTTTGTTCAATTTTTGCATGTTTATGTGATAATGGCTTGAATTTTTGTAGTAAAAATTTGATGAAACTCCTTGCATGCTAAGTGATCATCTAGATATAGCTCATGCTAGGCTTGCATGTAAATTTCTTGGTAAAACATATTTAGAAAACATGTTGTTTGGCTTGCAAAACTCGAAGACATGCATGCATGTGGATTTCACTTAGAATGTTATAAGATTTTGATCATTTGGAAAGATTTTATTAGTAAGCTTTAATTTCAGTAGGAATAATGTGTTAATATTGATTAATGCTTCTTGATGCATGGTAATAAGTCGTGTATATCTTTTATAAAATGCATAACTTGTTGTTTCAAAAACTTGATGATTTGTGAGTTGTGAAATGTGGGTTCTTTTGTTTTGCCATGATTGCACCTTAGGTAAGGATGATCTCCACCAAGATTATTTTGAGTTTAAGGGAGTTAGTTTAGTAGATCACCATATTTAAGTCTTGGTTTGGGTATTGGGTTGTTGGTGGTTGAGTTTATTAAGTCAAAACCTTGGAGAAAGGGGAACTATAATTTCTGCAGAAAATCAGTTTAGTACCCTGAGGTTTAGAGTGAGTTTTGACCATGTCATTGATGTGCACTTTGAGGCCCAAGCCACCAGAAGTTAGTATTAGGAGTATATAAAAGGTTTAGGTGTTGGTTGGAGGTTTGCATGTCATTTGGTTAGGTGCACAAGTAGAATAACAAAATCTGTCCAGCAGGGGACAGTTTTGTTGCAACTTAGAAATACGGAGATTTGACCATGTCATGGGTAGGCCCTCATTAGGCCCTGTTGGGCCTTAGTTAGAGGGAGTGTCAGAGAAGTTTTTTCAACCATAGTTCATAGGATATGAGTTAGAACCATGTGTCACAAGTTAATTCAAGTTAGGGTGTTTTCTGCCCAGGAAAACAGGGGAACCATGGACTTTGAGCTTAGGCTCAAGAAGGCCCAATCAGTCCCTTGAGCCACATCAAGTTTGGGAGATTCCCTTAGGTCAGGAGAGTCTTGTGTAAGAGTTTTGAAGGAAAACCTATAGTTTAAGGGTGTCAAATGCACTCAAGAAATCATAGATGTCATTCTGAAATTTGGACCAGTGAACACTTTCACTCATCACATAGTTTTAGAACACTTAGGAGTGAGGTCATGGTTAACCACCATAGTTGTAAGATAGTATAAGGTCAGTAGAATAAAAGGCACAAGTGAGGGTCAATAGTCTTGGATATTTTAGTAAAGGCACATCGAGTTAGGAAGCCAAAATTAGAAGACTTTGTCTAGTTTAGCGACCAAGTGACTTAAGTTGGGGGATCGAGATCATCCAAGCCTAGTGTTGCATTATGGTGTATCTGGTGTTATTTGGTATTAATATATGATATGTGATTATGTGGATATGTGTGTGCAACTATAAATTAAAGGTGAATATAAATTAAGTGCATATAGGCCTAAGTGCCATCCGTGTTTAAATTCGGGTTGTAAATAGGTTAAGTTGGTGAGAATATATTATAATAAGGATTATTATTATTTATGTAGGATCTTGAGATGAGGGAAAACTTGCCATAAAGGTCGAGTGAAGCTCCAGTTGCTCCTACCAGTCAGACCAGACCAGCCTTTCTCAAGGCAAGTGATTCAACTTGTCCTTCATACTTACTGCTAATAGTTCATACATTGTTGCAACTATCCTGTGTCATTTGATATATTAAATCAAGCGTATCTTATATTTATCTTTGAATTATATAAAAATGCCATGAAACCTCGAGTACGTATTGCATAGTGGTCTTATCATGATAGTATATTAAAGTAATTAGAATGCAGGATAAAAGAAAGGGTAGTTATAACTCTTGGTTGATTCTCTTGATTAACATGCTGATGATTCCTAAGTATTGATATCTCATCCTGATACTTGGACCCCTATAGAACATTACCTTGAACCCTAAAAGCCAGATACTTATCAAAGTGATTCCTCATTGATTGATACCCCTATTTCTTATCCTGAAGCTTGACAATTCTGATATATCTTGAGTTAAAGAGCATTTCTGCATACCTTAACACCCTTAGTATTCATGAAGCTTATCTTCTTGATGATCCAACACTTGAACCTTGATGAGAAACCATTGCTTTAAGCCCAATTTGGCATTACCCTTTATAATATCCAATAGCCTCACTAAATCCCCTTGTCCAATCTTTGATATATGAAAACCATTCAGTTACTTTAATAGAGTATAGTTTTGTGAATCATGGCCCTGAGATTCAGTATCATATTTCCTGTGTTTCGAGTTGATCTATAATCCCTTGATAAAAATATGTTTACTGTAAAAGAGATTTTGTTATAAATCGGCATCAGTTTTTGAAATAAATAAAATGTGGGTTTTCAGTCCCAAAGGGGGATAAATGTTTTCTTTGAATAGTGGATCTGGACTGAGACGCGAGTCCTTTTCACACTTATATTAGGCTTAAAAGTTGCCTAGGGATTCCCATTATTGTTTTAGAACCCAGTGAGGTTCGGGATTACTTCGTGGCTGATCACCGGCTGTAATCCGTAGCGTCATAAAATAATTTTGATTAAGATATGATTTTTTTTATACCAACAAAATGATGCCATCACCCAAAGTTTTATCTCTCATTATCATTGGTCATGTCCTCCCATTGACATTCTTTAATATATATCTCGATTTATGTTTTGTATCGTATTGTTTAGCACTTGTTGAGCATTCGGCTCACTCCTTGCTTTACCCTAATATTACAGCTAGCAGCTATGGTTAGATTCAAGCAGACTGCCCGTAAGACCTGTGATGCTGATGCCTATGTTCGAGCTCAGGTAGAATAAGTGATAGTAGTTTGTGTGAGGACTCGGTATTTAAAATCAGTTATAATAGATGGTAGTGTTGGGCTGTTCCAAACCCTAAACTGTAAGATCTTGGATTTGGGTATGTTTATTTATTATTAAATATTGTAATAGTTATATTTAATTTGCTGTATAAGTTGGGGTGTGACAAGGTGCACCACATAAGCCAAAAGAAACTTTGTGAAAAGCAAACGTGCCAAATGGACAAGTGAAAGTAGTCTTTTCTTGATCTTCCGGTGCAATGCAAATCTGATTGTAGCCCGAATAGCCATCCAGAAGACAATAATACTTATGACCAGCAAACCTGTCAAGCATCTGATCAACAAATGGAAGAGGGAAGTGATCCTTTCTCGTGGCTTTATTCAACTTCCTGTAGTCCATGCATACCCTTCATCCTATGACTGTTCGAGTGGGGATGAGCTCGTTCTTCTCATTTGCCACCACAGTAATACCTCCTTTCTTAAGTACACATTGCACGGGGATCACCCAAGAATTGTCATAAATATGATATATGATTCCTGCATCCAGCCACTTTAGAATTTCTTTCTTCACCACTTCTTTCATGACATGATTAAGTCTTCACTGTTGCTCAATAATCGGCTTGCTACCTTCCTCTAGCAGAATTTTATGCATGCAGTACGAAGGGCTGATCCCTTTTATATCTGCTAGAGTCCATCCAATGGCCGATTTGAATTCTCTCAAGATCCTCAAGAGCTTTTCCTCATCACTACTTGAAAGGTTAGATGCAATAATAACAGGCAAAGTAGATGCATCACCTAAAAAAGCATACCTCAAGTGTTCAGGCAATGGTTTAAGCTACAAAGTAGGTGCTTCCTCAATAGATGGTTTGAGCTTTCCCTCAACATTCTTGAGATCAGTATTACCAAGAGATTCAAATGGCATGTCTAGCTTTCACTTCCAAGGAGAAGCATTTAGATATTGTAACTGCTCATTGCCTTCCTCATCATCACTGTCAAATTCCCCCAATAAGGCTTTTCTAAGGCATCCGACCTTAGCATATGATCAAGTTCTGAAGTAATTGTAGAATCAATCAAATCCACCTTGAAGCACTCCTCGTCTTCTATAGGGAATTTCATCGCATTGAATACATTGAATGTTACATCCTGATCTTGCACCCTCATAGTAAGTTCACCTTTTTGCACATCTATCAAGGTCTTCCCAAGAAAGGTCTTCCCAAGATTATGGGAATCTTCTTACCTTCCTCAAAATCCAGAATGACAAAGTCTGCAGGAAAGATGAGCTTGTCCACCTTTACTAACACGTCCTGCACGATGCCTCGTGGGTATGTAATAAAAATGATCAGCCAATTGTAGAGACATGTAGGTGGGCTTCAAATCAGGCAAATTCAGCTTTTTGAAGAATAGACAACGGCATCAGATTGATGCTTGCTCCCAAATCGCAAAGGCACTTATCGAATGACAACTTGCCAATGGTGCAAGGAATGGTGAAGCTACCTAGATCCTTAAGCTTTGGAGGTACTTTTATTGCAGCACAACATTGCACTCTCTTCCGTTAGAGCAATGGTATCAAGATCATCCAGTTTCACCTTCCTTGAAAGAATACCTTTCATGAATTTCGCATAACTAGGCATTTGCTCTAGAGCCTCAGCGAAAGGTATGTTAATGTGAAGTTTCTTGAACACCTCCAGAAACTTATCGAATTGCTTATCCAGCTTTTATTTTTGCAATCGCTTAGGAAAAGGTGGTGGAGGAGAGAGTTGTTTCTCCCCTGTATTACCCTCAGGAAGAGTGTGTTCAACAGTAGTCTTCTTTGGTTCCCCCTCTTTCTGCTTTTTCTTTTCTTCTTCATCTACAACTTCAGCTTCTCCATCCTTTGCTTTTTCAGCTTCAACAACTTTTCTAGAGTGACAGCTTTGACTTGCTCCTTAGCTTCCTTCCTGCCTGGCACTTCAGTATCGATGGGAAGTGTGCCAGGTTGACGATTGAACAAGGCATTGGCTATTTGACTAATTTGATTCTCCAAGGTCTTGATAGAAACAACCCGGCTTTTGCACAACAGCTTTAGCTCCTCGAAATCAGCACTAGAAGGTGGAGCAACACCTCCTTGTTGAGGATACCTTTGAGCATACTGCTGAGGTTGCTGGAATCCAGGTGGATTAAACTGTTTACTTACAGCTTGCTGATATGGTTGCTAAACAGCATTCTGATTGTTGCTCCAGCTGAAATTGGGATGATTTCTGTTATTAGGATGATAAGTAGCTGGCACAGGCTGCTGTGATCGCTGATAATTGTTCACATACTAAACAGATTCATTAACAAGAGAACACTGATCTGTAGCATGAGAGCCTGC
>NW_027417132.1:0-77505 GCF_009905375.1 Apium graveolens
GACTAGGTGCAAATGGCATGTTAGCAAACGGTGCATTTATATTCTGTGTAGACATAACATTTATAGCCATGGGAGGCATGACATTCATGTTAGGAAATTGAGGTGGCACATACATGGAAGTAGGCATGGCAGATTTGCAATTAACAGACAAATGATTTACACTACCACACTTGACACAAATTTTTCTAGGAGCATATTTATCAGGTGTGTAGTTATTGTGTTTGTTAATCCCTACTTTACCATTTCTATTGTTTTTCTTTTTAGTCTCTGTTTTTACCTCAATCTTTTCAAGTCTGTCACTTAACTGTTTGACAGTCATGTGACCAACATTAGCCTTTTTCCCTTTCTTAACCTGACTCGATTCTCCTGAAACAAAGTTATTGGAAACATAACCATACTTTTCATTTAACTTAACAAGTTTGGCTTTGCTAATAGGCTTGCTCACAGCTGACAGATGAGGATTTTCATTATTCGACGGATAACCCTTTTTGTTATCCGACAGATGATCCTAATCATCCGTCGAGTTTACACCTGTTAGCACTCCATCTACCAAATTTGGTTCTAGTTTCTCTTTGTTCTTTTTCCAGGCTGCATCACAGAAAGACTCAATTCCTTGAACTTTGGTGATTTGAGCATGGATATCTCTGGATGTTTTACATGCCTTAATCACCTCTTGTTCACGCTGGAGCTGTTTCTTTAAGATTTCTTCTTTCTTCAAGGACTCAGTTAATTCCTCCTTGGCAATCTTACACTCAGTTCTTAACATTTCAAAATCAATGAACTGAGACTCAAGCACATTATTTCTCTCACTCAAAAACAAATTGTTTTCTTTGATTTTAGCATTTTCTTTAGTAAGAGACTTAAGTGTAACACGCAAATGATATAACTCTGTAGACATGTCATTTATGGCATCATTACACTCAGCTTTAGATAAATGTGCAAGGTTTGTAGTAATTACCTAATTACTTGAAGAACTTGTTTCTGTCTCATTAGACTTGGCCATTAGGGCTAGATCAACATAGCTGACATCTTCATCATCATCTAGACCATCTGCTGCCCAGTCATTTTCTTGTGTTATGAAAGCCCTTTCCTTTTGTTTGAGCAGTTCAAAGTATTTTTTCTTATAATCCACAGGCTCAAACTTTTTCTTACTGAAATCTGACTTCCTACACTCACTGGCAAAATGCCCTGCCAAGCCACATTTGAAACATTTGAATTTTGATTTATCCACCACGTTTCTATTTGGCTTGGCTGCTCCAAAGTTCTTCTTGAACTTGAGCTTGGCACATCTCCTGGAAAGAAATGCTAGGTGTTCATCAATGTCCTCCATGTCATCTTGGCTCAAAGAATCTTCATTTTCAGCTACAAGCCCTTTGCCCTTGCTTTCACAGACCCTTGAAGTTGACTCAACAACTTCCATCTTCACTTCCTTCTCTTTTTCCAACTGAGCAACTAGTGCAATGGATCCTCCTTTCTTCTTTCCTCTCTCCATCCTCTCATCTTGCTCTATTTCAAGCTCATAAGTTTTTAGGATGCCATACAGTCTCTCCAAAGTAAACTCCTTATAATCTTGTGAGTTTCTTAATGAGACTATCATTGGTTTTCATTCCTTTGGAAGTGATCTAAGGAATTTCAGATTGGAGTCTTTTGTCTGATAGACCCTTCCATGCAACTTTAGAGCATTTAGTAGTTTTTAAAACCTACTAAAAATGTCAATGAGAGACTCACTTTCTTCATTATGAAAATGCTCATATTGCTGAATCATGAGCTGCATCTTATTTTCTCTAACTTACTCAGTGCCATCACAAATGATCTGTATTGTATCCCAAACATCCTTGGCAGTTTTACAGTTGATAATGTTGTCAAACATATCTCCATCAACTCCATTAAACATGATATTCATGGCCTTTTTATCATTCCTGACTTGTTTAATGTCAGGATCAGACCATTCATGCCTTGGCTTGGGGACTGATGGCTCGTTTCCTATTGCAGCTCTCATTGGAACATGAGGGCCTCTTTCTATGCAGTCAACATAGGCCTCATCTTGAGAAAGCAAATGAAGATGCATCTTTACCTTCCAATGGTGTTAATTATCTTTATCCAGAAAAGGGATCTTGACTCCAACATCCTTCTTGTTCATCTTGCTGTATTGTTTTGATCTTTAAACTCTTTGTAAGCTAAGAGCTTGCTCTGATACCAATTGTTAGTCCCTTAACAATATGACCAGAATTACAGAAGTGGGGTTGAATGGAATTCTTGAAACTTTTTCTTGAAATAAAAATGTTCTAACTCGAATATATATAAGTGTGAATTGATTAGCACAATGCGGAATAGTTACTTAAATGAATCAAAACACAAGTAATTTCTGGTGGATTTGAATGATTCCACCAGAGATATATATTATATATCGAGAGAACCCTGTGTGCAAAATGCTCACAGCTGCTTACAACAATTGAACAACTAAGAATACAGAGAAATGCTAAGGATTCTACTTACAAATGTTTCTCTGCTTGTTTCTCAGATTCGGTATTTTTTTAGTTGCTACTTCTTGGTTTATATATATCACCAAGGTTACAAAGTAATGAGACAGGATAATAAAACAAAAACTATCTAGTCTATTACAATGCTACTTCATTACTCTCTTCCAGCATCTTTGAATATCTTCATAATAGCATGGAAATGGCAATGCTTCTTTGTTCTCGAAAACCCAGTTGAATAGGCTACCACATTCCATTCGCATCCACTCGACGCATGTGACTGTGTTGTCACTGCCAACAGATATTTGAATTATTTATCCGTCGGGTTCATGATCATCCGTCGAGATATTGATCATTCGTCGGGTTGTTGATCATCCGTCAAATTCATTGTTTATTCATCCGTCGGGTAGCAATCAGGCACTTGACTTCATTTCACTTATGCAGAATTACAAGAAATCATCTATGTACAATTAATCAACGTATTATGCATATCTAACTAAAGTCAACATGAATTAAGTACTACTACAGATTCTAAACAATGTGTATGCAGAAATGTGCTTCAGACTTATTGTTACATAAGCTACTCACTCGATGGATAATAAGTCATCATCCGTCGGGACTATATTGAGTCATCCATCGGGACTATAAACCTCATCTGTCGAGTGCTACATAATTTCACTAAGTAAAATCTACCAAGTTGTTTTGTTCATAAAATTATCAAGTACACAACATATACACAACAATATCCGACATCAAGGGAATCAGCCCTTCCATTGTCCAACATAGGATTCACTTAGTTGATGATGATAAATCGGTTAGAGAGCTACAAAGGAGGTTAAACCCGACTTTAAGGAAGTTGTTAGAAAAAAAAATCCTTAAATGTCTAGATAATGGAATCATCTATCCTATATCTGATAGTTCATGGGTCAAACCTGTTCAAGTAGTGCCTAAAAAGTCAGTGATCGCTGTCATTGTCAATGAGGATGATGAACTAGTTCCCACTCGTGTTTGGTCTGGTTGGAGAATGTGTATTGATTATAAGAAACTTAATGATGCCACTAGGAAATATCATTTTCCTCTACCCTTCATTAATCAAATGTTAGAAAGGTTAACAGGTCACTCATACTACTATTTTCTATATGGTTTTTTGGGTATTTCCAAATTCCCACTGCGCCGAGGATCAATAAAAAACCACTTTCACATGTCCTTTTGGAACCTTTTCCTACCGTCGCTTAGCTTTTGGTCTCACTACTTCCCCTGCCCCCTTTCAAAGATGTATGATGAACATTTTCTCTGATATGGTAGGAGATTTCCTAGAAATCTTTATAGATGACTTTTCCATTTTCGATTCCTCTTTTCATCAGTGTCTTAATCATCTTGAATTATTTTTAAAACGGTGTAAAAAAATAAACCTTGTTCTTAATTGGGAAAAGTGTCATTTCATGGTCAAAGAGGGAATTGTTCTTGGTCATAAAATTTTGTCAAAGGGAATTGAAGTTTATAAAGCTAAAGATTGGTCTCATTGCTAATCTACCTCCACCAAAATCTGTCAAAGAAATCCGTTCATTCTTAGGACATGCTAGTTTTTATAGGCGTTTCATTCAGGATTTTAGCAAAAAGGCTAGACCGTTGACCAAACTTCTTTTTAATGACATAAAATTTGAGTTCTATAATGAAATTCTTTAATATTTTGAACATCTTAAGAAAGAGTTGACCTCAGCCCCTATCATTTAGTCCCCTGATTGGAACCAACATTTTGAGCTTATGTGCGATGCGTCTGATTATGCTGTAGGGGCAGTTTTAGGACAAAGAATCAATTAGATACCTCATGTCATATACTATGCTAGTAAGACTCTAAATTATGTTCAACTTAACTACTCCACCATTGAAAGAGAACTTCTAGCGGTAGTTTTTGCTCTTGAAAAGTTTAGGTCGTATCTAATAGGTTCTAAAATCATTGTTTACACAGACCACTCTGCTCATAGATATCTCTTCTTTAAGAAAAACTCGAAGGCCCGATTAATTAGGTGGGTATTGTTGCTCCAATATTTTGACCTAGAAATTAGGGATAAGAAGGGTTCTGAAAATATTGTTGCTGATCATCTTTCCTATTTAGTAGTGGAGTCCACCATTGATATGCCTTTGAATAATCTTTTCCTGATGAACATCTTGTTTCCATATCTATTACTCCTTTTTTGATGATATTGTTAACTACCTTGTCACTGGTGACATTCCTTCTCATTGGTCTAAGCAAGAAAAATCCAAATTTCTCTCACGAGCCAAATACTTCTTTTGGGATGATCCCTATCTTTTTAAGTATTGTCCAGACCAAATAATTAGGTGGTGTGTTCCAAACGATGAGTTTTAGGAATATACTTTCCTTTTTCCATGATCAGGCTTATAGAGATCACTTTAGTGCTAAAAAGATAGCTGCTAAAGTACTTCAATGTGGCTTCTATTGGCCTAGTTTGTTTAAAATTCTTCTAACTTTTGTACCGCTTATAATAGGTGTCAACAGTTAGGAAAGATCATTAGAAGAAACATGATGCCAATGAATCCATTCTTAGTTGTTGAAATATTTGATGTCTAGGGTATAAATTTTATGGCTCCCTTTCATAATTCTTTTGGTAGCCTCTACATTCTCTAGCGGTTGATTATGTGTCTAAATGGGATGAAGCCATACCAACTAAGTCTAATGATAACAAAGTAGTTCTTAAGTTCTTGAAGGAAAATATCTTCTCTAGATTTGGTACGGCTAGGGCTATAATTAGTGACCGGGATAGGCACTTTAAAAACCATCAGTTTAAGTCTCTTTTGCGAAAGTAATCCATCACTCATAAGTTAGCCACACCTTACTATCCTCAAACTAGTGGTCAAGTAGAGGTCTCTAATAGGAAAATCAAATAAATTTTAGAGAAAACTGTAAATTCAAATAGGAAAGATTGGTCTGTTAAGCTGGTAGATACACTTTGGGCTTATCGTACAGCTTTTAAGACTATTTTGGGTATTTCTCCTTATAGGCTTATTTTTGGTAAAGCATGTCATCTCCATGTTGAACTTGAATATAGAGCTTATTGGGCCATTAAATAGTTGAATGTAGATTTACCCACTACTGGTAGTCATAGGAAGTTACAACTGTCTGAGTTAGAAGAAATTAGGAATGATGCCTATAAAAATATTATGATATTTAAAGAAAGAACTAAACTTTTGCATGACAAATCTATTTTGAGAAAGTTTTTTTCTCCCGGTCAAAAAGTTCTATTGTACAACTCTAGGTTGCATTTATTTCCTAGAAAATTGAGATCTAGGTGGGAGGTGAAAGAGATATGTCCTCAGTCTAATCATGTATGATGATTTAGGAATAACTGTTATATAATTTGTTTTGATTTCATTGATATTAATAAAAGACTTATTTTGGTTTTATTACGGGCTTTATCTATTTAAGTGTTTAAATAAGATATACTATAGTTTAGAGTAAAGCTTTTTATAGATTATGATGAGATCATAATAATGAGACCTAAACGATGATAACTCTAAACTTAAATATTTCCTGGTCGTAGGATTACTAACTGGCAATTAGTAATCCGCAAAGATCGGTACATACTATGCTTGCTTCATTATGAAGGATGTCTGTTCTCATAGACATTTGTGTGGTGACACTATAGCTAGTATGTAGGTGCTTATTATAGAATAAGTTCACTAAACATGACTCACACAGCTGAACAACTGACGGAGTTCACTCACGTGTCAGCAGTTGTTCATATAGTGATAGTTGTACAAGTCAGCAGTTGTTCACATAGTGACAGTTGTACAAGTATCCTTAGACTTGAGGTCATCATAGTCATCTTGTGTACACTGAACTATGCTTTGGTTTAGTTCTTAGTCTCCAGGGAAAATTATAAGGGCTCTACTGGGTATAGAAATTTGTACACGAAGATAGTATATGATCAATAAAGGATCATCCCCTTCCAGTGAAGGAAGAGAATGTTCAATGCTGATCCACTTATGCTAGTTCAGGAATCTCTGGCCAGAGTGAATGAAATTAGAAATGAGTTTCTAATTTACATTAAATAGAACTAAGCATAGTGAATGGGAAAGCAAATGATTAAATAAGATAGTCTTGACACAAGTTCCATGCCTTATATTTAATCGTGACATTGCAGGATAGAAGGAATTGATTGTACGGTAACTACTCACTGAATAGGTTCTTGGTATTCTAAGTAGTGAATTCGTATTATCCGGATAGTCGCGATAAGCTGAGAAGTATCCCTCACGATGTAGAATAAATATGATTAATTTATTAATTAATCATATTTAATGAATTAGAGAATTTATATAAATAATGATAAAATAGTTTTATTATTATTTATTTCTACTACCGGCTTAATATTGAACCTACATGGTCACACCATAAAAGAGAATGATTTAATGGTGGAGGAATTAATTAATGATGGCTGGTAATTATTTATTTGTGAAATAAATAATTAATTAGCCGATTTAATAATTGATTAAATGAGATTTAATTAATTATAAATTAATTAAGAAAAGTTCTTAATATTATTAATCAAGAATTTAATTTTGAAAATTAAATCAAGTGAGAGAATTATTTTTCTAAAGTGTTTAGAAAATGGATTAATGATTAAAAGGTGTTTTAATTATTAGTTAATTGGTTAATAAGAATAATCAATTAAAGGGTTAATAATAATAATATTTTATGGAAAATTTTCAGCTGAAAATTTTGCCTATAAATATACAATTATAAACCCTATTTGCCTCAACCCAAATAATTAACCTTAATTCTAAAGTAGAACAAGAGGGAGGCAACTAATACTCTCAACCTCTTCCTCCTCCATCACATTGTACTCTTGGTGGATACCGGTGGAGTGTTTCCCACTTGAGGAGCAGCTGCTAGGGATTTCCGTTCATCGTTCTTGGATCGCTATTAAAGACCTCCATCTTTCCATTAACGTAAAGCTTTTTAAGGTAAACATACTGAACTACGAATTAAATATTATTTTTCGCATGGATCCTGCGGAGGGTTTCAGTTTTTTAAGATTTAAATTTATGTTTTCGTTGCGTTTATGTGCTAAATACCCTTCAATGGCATCAGAGCTACTTGCGAAAAGTTTTTAATTCGTTTATGTGCTTAACTGTTTTCTATATATGAGCATGTACGTGATTCACCATGATTTGATGTTGATATAATATGCTTATATATGTATATTTTTGAATATATGATATTCATGTGAGTTGTATAATCATAAGATGATTATGTAATCTGTATATATACTGATATATACATGATTTATGTTTGTTCTAATTATGAGAATCATATTAGATACAGATTCTGAATTGGCTGCTGCAGATTTGCTGAAATCTGGGTCTAGTATCCGATTTACGCAAACGAATACCCTATTCCATAGGTAAACGAGCGTCTGAACAAAACTGATAGCAAATGCTATCAACGACTCGTCTGTAAGGCGTTTGACGTCGTTTACTGCCCATAAACAGTGATTCTTATTTTTCTGATTTGATTCTGATTTTTCTGATTTTTGTCATATTATTTTTATGATTAGATCATGGATAATATGATATGTTAAGATCAGATTATGTGTTTTAACATGCTTTTATGTGTTGTATGAGCATGGTGGATGGTTATGGTCTTTCGACCTTAGTGTAATGGTTTTGGTTTTGGTTTTAAATACGACTTGCATGTCGTCAATCTTTGTAATCATAAATCTCGAATGTAACTCGAGTTATTCTTGTAAGTTCATTAGATTAGTTTTACTTTCAATCATGTAATGTAATTGAAGACTCAAGAAGGCTATCCAATGGAGGTGATACAAAGAAGAAGACGAGGCATACAAGAAGTCTAAACAAAGAAGAAGACTTATGTAATAAGTAGTTGTATTTATTTCCATCACCATATTAGATTGACCTTGATCCTTATCATGAGCTTGATAAAGATCACATAGGATGGGGCCATAACCAAACATATTTACTTTATTGCACTTTACATTTACTTGTTTATTTAATTTTATATATGAGATATATGCCTATATTTACCATGCGATGATAGATTTAGGCGAACTTAAATCAATATAAGGCGTGCTCTAGAAAATCTAGAATATGAATCATTTTTTGCCTTAACAATAATATTATGAATACAATCATGAGATTCTTGTGTTTATGAAACACGTAATTAAATATGAATTTTCAATATTGAGAGAAAGGATGATTCCGTCAAAAGCAGATTTCTATCTGTAAGAAAGGGGTATTAAGTGACGCCTCTTGACAATGCTCCCCCCGATCTGGGAATCATCTGATTATCGATTATTTATTTGAAATATTTAATTTAAAAGGAAGAATCTCATTATAATATGATTATGATTGTAACATAATATAATCCCTCTAAAATTAAATAATATCAAGTAGTAATTGGCCAATGACACAACGGGCTTGTGTCGGTCATAGCCTTCCAACATGGTAGAAAGTGGTTCTTATTTTTAAATCATTGTCGTTTCATGCTACAGCCGAGGGCTTTTATTTTGAAATAAGAAATACTTGTCTATTACATAGAGATGTGTACATTGAATTAGAATCTAAAGGTCGTTACGTGCTACAGCCGTGGGCCGTTGGAGACTGATTCAATTGTACGAAATATTGGGTTAGACTTGACTTTCTAATATTGAGTTTGTTGTGCTACAGCCGTGACTCAATTATTCAAGAGGCTAAAGTTTTATTAGGGAATAACATAAGATGTAATTGACAAGAGTTATCTGCCTTTTGAACATCATATGACGTTTCGTGCTACAGTCGAGGTTGTGTGATGGAATGTAGGATTCCTATTCCCACTAGCATTATGAATGCTTAATTTTCACTTAGGGGTTGTATAAATTAGATAAACTAGTGGGAGCCACTTATGAATAAAGACCCGATTCATATAGTATCTTGAAATGAAATTGAATATTTGCTAAGTGTTGTTATGTGTTCATTATTTACAGATTTACTATATTCGTTATGTCTTCTGCACTATCACTCCGGAGTATGCTAGATGCTCACAAGTTGACCGGTCCTAATTTTGCTGACTGGCTTCGAAACTTGAGAATTGTTCTCAGGGTTGAGAAGCTGGAATATGTGTTTGACTCACCTAAGCCTACTGAACCTGCTAGCGATACACATAATGATGAACTTGTTGTGTATTGTAAGTGGATAGATGATGAAAATGTTGCTCAATGCATCATGCTAGCTTCCATGAACATTGAGCTACAGAAGCAACATGAGCATATGGATGCTCACACTATCCTTATGCATCTACAAGAGTTGTATGATGTGGCAGGGAGGACAGCTCGATATTAGATATCGAAGGAACTGTTCGGTTGTAGAATGTCTGAGGGATCATCTGTGAATGACCATGTACTTAGGATGATCAATTTGATTGAACGTCTTGAACAACTTGGTTTTGCCATGGATGGGGAGCTGAGCCAAGACTTGGACTTGCAATCACTTCTGAGTTTGTTCTCGCAGTTTGTTGTGAACTTTCACATGAATAAGCTGGATGTCAGCCTGCCTGAACTCCACAACATGTTGAAGACTGCAAAATCGAATTTTCCCCCTAAGAAGAGTTTTGTTCTTCTAATTGGTAAAGGTTCCAATCCTAAGAAAAGGAAGAAGAACCCTTCCAAGAAGAAGAAAGTAGATGAGAAAAAGCCGGTTCCACCAAAATTTGAAGACCCCAAGAGCAAAGTTGTTTGCTTTCACTGTAACAAGGTGGGGCACTGGAAGAGGAACTACAAGGTTTACTGTAACACCCCCAAATCCGGGGTCGGGGATCCGGGTTGTCACGAGTTCCATTTCCCTTAATAACACCCAATCTTAATAAACAATCAACTACTCTGTACTGTGACCCCACAATAAACACACACACCACAAGTTATAGTCTCAGAGATGAATATCCAAAAATAACACGAGTCATTTTATTCCACAATTATATGCCATTACACCTTAAAAGGGTTTCTGAATAAATTTACATTTCTTTGCCATTATTACAATTCATAAAGATACATAAGTCTGGTACATCAAAAGTTGAAAGCCTAGGCTATTGCTAGTTCCTACCTCAGCTACAGCGATATCAACGCCTATAGGAAACTGCGGAACATTTCCTATCCACTCGCGAATTGGGAGCTTGGTCCTGTTCATCTTGTATATCTGATGTTGCGTGATGAAAGAAGAAAGCAAGGGTGAGCAACAAGCCCACCGAAATAGTATGTATAATAATTTACAATATATGAGCATTCTCATAGTACTCAAGAAAGTCTTGGTTAAGAAGAAATGAACCAAGTTTGTTATTTTAATGCGACAAAGTCGCAAAATATTAAGTATATATATACCTATATACTTTTCATAATCCTTGAAATCCTCTGACATGTATAATATACACAGAGTTCCAGTTTATAACTGTATAAAAATATCGTTGCAAGGTGATCTCATATATCTAACCATGTCTCAACGTTTTTCTGAAAATCTTTGTCATACATAAGATAATCATTTACTAGATATAAGTTGAAAAGATGAAGTTACAAGATACTCCAATATACTTATATCTTTTCTGAATACTACTCGAACTACCACCGTTTAAGCTATAATCAGTTTCAAAAGTTCATCCATAGATGAGACTACAAGATAAGATTTGAATAGATTCAATTTTTGAAATATCATTCAAAAGAAATGAAGTTACGAGATACTTCATTTAAGTCCCGATATATATACACACCTATATATATATATATATATCTCATACATTTCCTGAAAACCTCTGTCATGTAAAGTATGAACAGAGTTGCAATATCCAATGAATTTGGAAAGAAAAGAATTTTGGCATAAACCCGATATCTTGCTGATCAGGCAAAGATACCAATACGTAACCTTTTCTACTGTAGATGGATGAATTCCTCGCCGGTCATCACCCTGGCCGCATTCGGACCTCGCGCTAGACCGTTACCCGGCCACTCACGCGTGGATGGACTGTCACCCAGCCTCTTACACCTTCATAGACCGTACCCCGGCCTGTCGCTTATGCCGACTCAATCAGATGGACTTACTTCCCGAACATTGGGCAAGTAATCAAATTGTTGTCTCAAAACAGCAACCACGTTGCGAATATAAAATACACCACAGAGCCGGATCCCTCAGGTTTTGAGCGAGTATTTAAATCCCCTTCGAAAGGAGGATCTTAAATATAAAAATGAGTTTTGGGATCCGCCCTAACTTTTAAAAATCATTTTGAAGACTCGAAAACATTTTTAAGAATGTTTGGAGTAATGCTAATTTAATGAAATATATTAGTCCCGATATATTAGAAAATATCTGAATATTATTATTTAAATAATATTCCCATAAGGATAATCTTTATAAAAATAATTGAAGTAAAAGTTTTAAAACTCATACTTGAAATGAATAATAAATAACCAAAGATATATTTATACGAAAGTACGATCTTTATTTGAATAATCGAAAATAAGTTTGATTATCGAAACATTATTCTTTAATAAAATAAAGAATATTATTTAATAAATAAGTGGAGTCATAAGTCCTCAAATGAATATTCAAAATAATATTCATTAAATAAACTAAACGGAGTCATAAGTCCTCGAATGAATATTCAAAGTAATATTCATTAAATAAACTAAAGTTATCGAATAAACCTTATTCGATTAATAGTTTTGAAAACTATATCAATATATATAGATATATATATATATGTAAATATATATATATAATATACTCGGGAACATCAACTCCCGGTTTAGAAAATATTCACCTTCGGGTCCCCTATACTAAGGGTATACGCAATTACTGCTTATCTCTAGCATAGGTATTATACAACTGAATCAACAATTAGATATTAAGATTATAAAACAGACATGCATATATACCATATCTCATGCTCCAATATATCACAAGATTTGCTAATAACAATCATGCACTTATCATAAGATAATGCATATACATATGTATACATCACAACAACAGTATAACGGGTTGAAAACTTGCCTGAGTGCTCCCGGATAGACTTAAGCTTATAGTGGGTCCGATAACCTATGAACAACAACACAAGTAAGAATTAAACCCCGGTCGCTTAAGAAACTAGACTTTAACCAATTGAACCCTAACGTTTGCTTTAGCGCTTAACGATTCACTTAAGTCGCTCATGTACCCTCGGCTCCACCATTTTTAATAAATTAACCATTAAGAGTTTTAAGGCGATTCTTTCGCGAGCACCTTACCAACTGCCTAATCCACTTTACATAAATGTTTCATACCCCAATTAGTCATTTAAAGTCCTTAACCAAGGTTCCAAAGTAAGGCGAGGGGTAATGGTTTGGTCGCGAAATGCCGTTACTTAAAATGGTCGTTTCTCCTAAACCGTACATCGGATTCATACGAACCACATATCAAAACAAAGCTCGTAACATGAACTATCTAATCATTGCAATGGTTAAAACCTAACTGTGAGTTCTCGGGTCCTGATGTTAAGAACAAAACAGTCTAAAGTAAATCGGACATTACGACGGCTATGTTTACGCGATTACCAAAGTTTATACCACTCCAATCAATCCACAATTCAACCCACAATCAACATTAAAACCAAAATACCTCCAAACCTCACCACATCAGTCCATTACTTCATGTTTTATCCAACTTATTCAATCACAACAAAAGCTACTAACCATACTAAGGTTCATTAACTAATAACCAAGATTCAACCATCAAAATCTCTACAAACTCAACCAAACTTTAAACAAACAAGCATCATGCTTCTCATATACTATATCAATCATAACCATTCCTAATTACTCAAAACTAAAGCTAGGGTTTGGAGTTTATACCTTCTTGAAGCTTCTTAACACAACACAAGAGCTTTGAATGCCTAAAAGAACCTTGATCCTTGCTTGTATAACCTTAAACTTTCATAAAAATTCAAGAAAACTAAAGTTATTTTTTGAAAGTTACTATTCACCATCTTCTTCCTTGAATTATTGGAAGAGATTGTGAAGGAAATTGAAGCTTAGATTCATGGGATAGCTATATCTATTTATAAGGAACCTTGGATAATTACCTCATGATTTAACAATGCTTGGATCTTGGATTTTGATTTTTTTCTCCTTGAAAATGAAGGAAAGCCGAGAGCTTGATGTTCTTGAAAGTGAAAGTCAACTTGTGTTTTGTGTTTTTGATTTGTTTTGTCTTGGTTGCTTTATTTTTGTTGTTAATTAATCTTTTACCATGGTAAAATTTGTGTGGCTTGAAATCAACCAACAATACCTTCTCATTTGGTCATGCTTAAATCATCCACTTATGTCATCTTCCCACACTTATCTTCTTCTTGTTGGTGTGATAACATCATCATCATTAACCTCTTTGATTAACTCCTAATTACTTGGCTAATGATCGCTGATCTGTTATACGGTTCGCTTAACTTTCGTTCTCGTTTATCGTTTGAGGGATCATACCCGGGATCTTAGTACTTGGGTTCCCTTAACCTTTCTCAATACATTATATTCCTTTTTATGATCCCCTCTTATAATCCTTGAATTTAAATCCCTTTTATCATGTTACCTTATACTCAATTCTTTCGGTATCTGGTGAATTTTCGGTAAAAAATCAAAGTGTTCGAATTTGGATCCTGACGATCTTTACATACACTTATATCCCATATAAAGTACTAATAAGATCTCAGAATAACAATAGAAGAACCCCTACATAGTGTGGCATGAAAAGTTTTCTTATTCAGCATAATCAGCAAAATCACTATTCATAAGGGTTTCAAAAAATTCCAAAAATTGGGGTTATTACATTTACCTTGCAGAATTGAAGAAGAAGAAGAAAGGTAGTGAGACTACCGCTTCTGATTGAGGTATGTTCATGATCGAAGTTAATATGTCACTAAGTCAAATTTCTACTTGGGTATTAGATACCGCCCGTGGTTCTCATATTTGCAATTCGTTGCAGGGACTAAGGAGAAGTAGGACTCTTGAAGAAGATGAGGTGATTCTACGGATGGGAAATGAAGCAAGAGTTGCTGCTGAAGCTGTAGGATCATTTCATTTACATATGCCTACGGGCAAGACTATTGTTCTAAATAATTGTTATTTTGTTCCCTCGATTGTGAGGAATATTATTTCTATTCCACGTTAGACTTGGCTGGATTTTTGTTTGTTATTCAGAATAAAAAATGTTCAATTCTTAGAGATAAAGTTCTTTATGGAAGTGGTATTTTAAACAATGGTCTGTATGTATGTGACGTAGAGCATAATTTACTGCAAATTGAACATACTAATAAAAGAAAAAGGGATGATGAAAATCTCACTTTCTTGTGGCACTGCGGACTTGGTCATATTAGTGAAAATAGACTGCGGACATTGCATAAGGAAGGGTTACTTGACCCTTTTGATTTTAAATCATATCCTACATGCGAGTCTTGTCTATTGGGTAAAATGACCAAATCTCCATTTAGTGGACATGGAGAGAGGGCTGTAGATTTGCTAGGATTGGTACACACAGATGTATGTGGACCAATGTCTACGCAAGCCATGGGTGGATTTTCATACTTCATTGCTTTCATAGATGATCGATCTAGATTCAGATATGTGTATTTGATGAAACACAAGTCTGAAGCCTTTGAAAAGTTCAAAGAATATAAGTATGAAGTGGAGAAACAAACCAAACATAGTATTATAACTCTTCGATCAGATCGAGTTGGTGAATACATGAATGGAGAGTTTCTAGCTTATCTCAAAGAAAATGGTATAGTCTCCCAGTGGACTCCTCCATTTACTCCATAGTTGAATGTGGTATCTGAAAGGAGAAATCGAACTTTGTTAGACATGGTCCGGTCTATGATGAGCTATGCGAATCTTCCAGTATTCCTGTGGGGTTATGCATTGAAAACCTCATCATATTTACTGAATAAGGTGCCTTCCAAATCTGTTCCTCAAACTCCATATGAGATATGGAAAGAAAGAAAATTGAGTCTTAAACACGTTAAGATTTGGGGATGTCCAGCTTATGTCAAGAAAGTTGACCCAGATAAGCTGGAATCTCGATCTGTAAAATGTAATTTTGTGGGATATCCTAAGGAGACTTTAGGGTATTACTTTTACACCGATCATCGAGTGTTTGTCTCCAGACATGCTACCTTCTTGGAAAAGCAGTTTATCCTTGAAGGAAATAGTGGGAGCAAAATTGAACTTGATGAAGTTCAAGAAGCACAAACTACTATAGATCAAGTGGAAACACCTGTTCAGACTGAACAACCTTCTGTGGAACAGCCCATTCGTAGGTCAGGGAGAGTGTCTCGCCAACCTGAGAGGTATTATGGCCTTGTTATTGAGAATGACAATGAGTTGTCAATCATTGATGATGACGATGACCCTGTGACCTATAATGAGGCTATGAGTAATATTGACTCAGAGAAATGGCATAGTGCCATGAAATCCGAAATGGAATCTATGTATACCAACCAAGTATGGACTCTGGTTGAGGCGCCTGAAGGTGTTAAGCCTATTGGGTGCAAGTGGGTATACAAAAGAAAGATTGAAGCAGATGGGCAGGTGGAGACCTATAAGGCCAGGCTCGTGGCAAAAGGATTCAGACAAAGGCAAGGGATTGACTTTGATGAAACTTTTTTGCCTGTAGCCCTGTTAAAATCAATTCGGATTTTGCTTGCGATTGATGCTTACTACGACTATGAGATCTGACAAATGGACGTGAAAATGGCCTTCCTCAATGGGAAACTTGAAGATGAAGTGTATATGACACAGCCAGAGGATTTTCTTTCCAAGGGAAATGAACACCTGGTGTGTAAGCTACTACGAACCATATATGGTTTAAAGCAAGCTTCTCGTAGATGGAACATCCGTTTTGATGAGACAATCAAAGAGTTTGGTTTTATCAAAAACATAGATGAACCATATGTCTACAAAAAGGTTAGTGGGAGCGCGGTAACATTTCTTGTACTGTATTGAAATAGGAGACATCAAGAGAGTTGACACACATAACAACGTAGCAGACCCACTCACAAAGCCACTTTCTCAAAGTCACTTTGATCGTCATAAAGACAAGATGGGTATTAGATACCAGAGTGATTGGCTTTAGTACAAGTGGGAGATTGAAAGAGATGTGTCCTAAGTCCAATCATGTATGATGATTTAGGAATAACTTTTATGTAATCTGTTTTGATTTCATTGATATTAATAAAAGACTTGTTTTGGTTTTATTGCGGGCTTTATCTATTTAAGTGTTTAAATAAGATATACCATAGTTTAGAGTAAAGCTTTTTATGGATTATGATGAGATCATAATAATGAGACCTAAAAGATGATAACTCTAAACTTAAATATTTCCTGGTCGTAGGATTACTAACTGGTAATTAGTAATCTGCAAAGATCGGTACATCCTATGCTTGCTTCATTATGAAGGATGTATGTTCTCATAGACATTTGTGTAGTGACACTATAGCTAGTATGTAGGTGCTTATTATAGAATAAGTTCACTGAACATGACTCAAACAGCTGAACAACTGATGGAGTTCACTCACGTGTCAGCAGTTGTTCACATAGTGATAGTTGTACAAGTATCCTTAGACTTGAGGTCATCATAGTCATCTTGTGTACACTTAACTATGCTTTGGTTTAGTTCTTAGTCTCTAGGGACAATTATAAGGGCTCTACTGGGTATAGGAATTTGTACACGAAGATAGTGTATGATTAATAAAGGATCAACCCCTTCCAGTGAAGGAAGAGAATGTTCAATGCTGATCCACTTATGCTAGTTCAGGAATCTCTGGCCAGAGTGAGTAAAATTAGAAATGAGTTTCTAATTTACATTAAATAGAACTAAGCATAGTGGATGGGAAAGCAAATGATTAAATAAGATAGGCTTGACACAAGTTCCATGCCTTGTATTTAATCGTGACATTACAGGGTAGAAGGAATTGATTGTACGGTAACTACTCACTGAATAGGTTCTTGGTATTCTAAGTAGTGAATTCGTATTATCCGGATAGTCGCGATATGCTGAGAAGTATCCCTCACGATGTAGAATAAATATGATTAATTTATTAATTAATCATATTTAATGAATTAGAGAATTTATATAAATAATGATAAAATAGTTTTATTATTATTTATTTCTACTACCGGCTTAATATTGAACCTACAGGGTCACACCATAAAAGAGAATGATTTAATGGTGGAGGAATTAATTAATAATGGCTGGTAATTATTTATTTGTGAAATAAATAATTAATTAGCAGATTTAATAATTGATTAAATGAGATTTAAGTAATTATAAATTAATTAAGAAAAGTTCTTAATATTATTAATTAAGAATTTAATTTTGGAAATTAAATCAAGTGAGAGAATTATTTTTCTAAAGTGTTTAGAAAATGGATTAATGATTAAAAGGTGTTTTAATTATTAGTTAATTGGTTAATAAGAATAATCAATTAAAGGGTTAATAATAATAATATTTTATGGAAAATTTTCAGTTGAAAATTTTGCCTATAATTATACTATTAAAAACCCTATTTGCCTCAACCCAAATAATTAACCATAATTCTAAAGTAGAACAAGAGGGAGGCAACTAATTCTCTCAACCTCTTCCTCCTCCATCACATTGTACTCTTGGTGGATACCGGTGGAGTGCTTCACACTTGAGGAGCAGCTGCTAGGGATTTCCGTTCACCGTTCTTAGATCGCTATTAAAGACCTCCATCTTTCCATTAACGTAAAGCTTCTTAAGGTAAACATACTGAACTACGAATTAAATATTATTTTTTGCATGGATCCTGCTGAGGGTTACGATTTTTTAAGATTTAAATTTACGTTTTCGTTGCGTTCATGTGCTAAAATCCCTTCAGGAGGGAATAAGTTGTTAAAGTTGTTTTTCCTCATGGTGCTATTGAAATTGAAAATCCTAAAACTGGTGATCTTATAAAGTTAATGGTGAAAGACTTAAGCCATTTTTAGAAATGCCAGTTGATTATGAGGATGAGGTGATTCACCTCATTGAAGCGTGATCAAAGTAAGTTTCCTTATTGTATAGTAGTTAGTTCTATTCCTCTGTCATGCCCTTATCAGGTATTCTCGTCCTTTTACTTTGTCATTTTTCTCTCATTTGCATTCATTGAGGACAATGCATGATTTAGGTATGGGGGAGGGGTTTAGTAGTACTTATATATAAAAAATCCAAAAAAAGATTCAAAGAAAAAATTCAAAATAATTGAAAAATGAAAAAAATTCAAAAACATAAGAGATATTTTAGCTACATTCTCCAGTCCACTCTTGTACTTTAATACTAGTTGGTGTTAGCAGTTTTTCAAAAAACTTATATATATATAATGCCTTGAGATGATTTGAACGTAGTTAGGTAAGGTTGTCTTCATGAAACTTGTGTCAAACGAATTTTTGCTTAAGATTCCAAGACGGCACATTTGCACAAGGTCTTTGTAGGAAAGATTGTTTAGAGAAGTTTTCGATATCTGAGGCAGAGCCCACATGTTGAAACAATATCGAATCAATTTTTTGTGAAAAAAAAAGAAAAGAAAAAAGATGCTTGAATAAACTACTTCAATACTTAGTATTCCTCACAAAATAAAAAAAGAGAGATTGAAATGATGGGCACAAGTAGTATAATTGACTAGTCTTATTTTAGGGCCTTTGTTACTCGAGTAATTAAGTCTATAGGGGTATTTGAAAACCTAGTGCCTTAAGACCATCTGGTTTAGTAGTCATTGGCCCAAAGCGCACTACATGGGTAACATAGAAAACCTAAGAGAACGGACATTGCATAGTCAATTATAAAAAAAGAATTTTTTTTTGCACATTTTGGCTAGATACTTGCTTTATAGAGATTGTGTCCGTTCAATGTTGGTTGAAAAAGAGGAAATGTACTTATTCAATTGATTCTTCAGAGACCTACTTTCACGACACACCTTGGGATTTTGTGTAAATGTTTAGAGTCGATAAAAGTTGGTTGTTGATACCTATATCTTGGCTATAATTAGAAGAGTCTTAAAGGCATGTATTTTCATAAAAATTCATGTGTTGACCCCGATGAAAGTTATTTTTGATAGATTTTGAAAACTTCGAGTATTTCACAGATTTTATGGGCGTATACTCTAGTAGAGATCGTGTATGAGTTTAACGGGTTCGTAAACCTTAAATTTCCCGTCACGCCTAGGAAAAGGAGCTAGGACTTTTCTAAGTTAGCATTTTTCTTTTTGATTTTTCTCGAAGACGAGCAAATTGGTTTACTTTTATTAATAAACAAATTGGTTTACTTTGTTTTATAGAAAAATAAATAAAATCAAAATTTGAGTTGGAAAAGGTGCAAACAGGGAAGGAGGTGGACTATACATGAATTCAAAGGAATTGGAAGATAAATAGAATACTTATTGGAGAAGAGAAGGAAATACTTTTAGAATCCTACTTGTATTCTAAGACCCAAACACTCATATTTTCCCTATATATGGGTCTCCCCTCTTGTATTTTACACACCCCAAAACACCCATTTAGTTATTTATTTTGTTCATCTTTTTATCATGTGTAGCTAAATTTGTTCCCTAGGATGAAGATGAAGTTAATTTTATTGCTTAGATATCTTCTCGTTCTTATTATTTAATTCTCAAGATTTTTCTTGGTGCTTAATTGTTCAATTGACAAAGTGATTTTGATATATTATTATTACCGAATTTATTTTTCATAATCTATGCTTACTCCATGAAGTTTTGATGGGTTATTGTTAGATAACAAGTTTCATAGTATATGCTTGTCTCGTTAATTAATATATGTTGTTTTTGTAATGAAAAGAGAATTGATTTTAGTGCGAGTTGATATTAATTGTGATTGATTAACGCATTCGGATGCCTAGGTTTTCCATATTATTTGTTATTTGCTAATTACGTTAAACAAATCTCATCTCAAATCTGTTTGTCTATTTTTCCTGATTTTAATTTTTAAGGTTTTGAAAATTTGTAGTCTCCGTGGATCGACCTGTAATTACTATAACTAAATATTGTGCACTTGCAGTTCTTATATTTTTACACATCAATCATCTACATCTTATAGACCTGTGATCTTCTTGTTATTAAAAGACACATGAATAGATTCCATGACCACTGTTGTTCTCAGATTATAAACTTTGAAGGATTTTGTTAACATTGTATATCCAACCAAAATGCTTACATCAGCTTTTAGGTCAAACTTTGTAAGCTGTTCGTGATGAGATTTTAAAGCAAAATATTTGTAGCCAAAAATGTGAAAGTACTTCAAATTTGGCTTATTTCCCCTTAACATCTCAAATGGTGTCTTGTCATACTTGTTTATCAGAGTTGCATTCTCTGTGAAGCATGTAGTTTGCACAGCCTCAACCAAAAAGTAGGTTGTGAATTTTGCTTCCTCAAGCATGGTCCTTACAACTTCTATAAGAGTTATGTTCTTTCTTTTAACAACTCCATTTTGCTGTGGAGTTCCAGAAGAAGAAAGATTATGTTTAATTTCCTTGTGTTTATAAATTTTTTCAATAGTATTGTTCTTGAATTCAGTCTCATTATTACTTCTGATTATCTTTGCTTTGTGTTTTAACCCTTCTTCCAGTTGCCTCACATGATCAAGAAGAATGAGTGTTTCTCATCCATTGTATGCAAAATGTATCCCCATGTATACCTAGTATACTCATCAACAATGACAAATGCATATCTCTTATTATCTATAGACATTACATTAACTGGACCAAAATGATCAATATGTAATAAGTGAAATGGTTCAAGAATTGAGGATTCAGTCTTACTCTTGAAGGATGATTTCCTTAGCTTGGCCTTTTGGCATAAATTGCATAGGCCATCATGAGTAAAAAATGCATTGGGAAATCCTCTTACATGTTCTTTTTTCATAAGTTCATTAATATTATTGAAATTCGAGTGAGAAAGTCTTTTATGCCAATTCCAGCTGTCTTCCGCAGTTGCTCTACTTATCAGACAGATTGTAAAATCATCAGCGTTTGGGGAAATCCCGACTTCATATAAGTTACCACGTCTGTAACTGATAAGTGGCATTTTATACCACTTAGAACATCTTGTAATGGCTTGAATTGGTGTCTTGAAATCAAGTATTTTGTGTATTTGATGCATTTTTCTAGTGTTTTTGCATTTCAGGTTATAACTTACGTATTTAGGGGGATTTTATCATAATAAGCCTAGGGAAGTACTTGGAACCAGTTGCGGGGAGTTGTGCGAAGACATCAGCAAAATCAGAAGCAAGAAGTGGAATTTTCCAGAAGGTGTGCAGGTGCCCGCTTGGAGACTGCAGGCGACCGCCTGGAAAGCAGGCGCCCACGTGGGATTGGAGGCGGCCGCCTGGGGTCGGATTTTCAGATTCTAGATTTTCTAATTTGAGTTCTTTTGGGCTTCTGCAACTGTTGTTTCTTGTGGACTCTTATATAAGTAATCTTAGGAGATGTTTTCACAACAACAAGTAACAAGCAAGGAACAAGTAACAAGGAGAGAAGATTAAGAAGACCGTTTTAGCACGCAACAATGAAGAAGAGGAAGCATACGTTTATCTTGTGATTCTTTTAATTCGTTGTAACAGTGGATTCTAGTTTTCTTTACTTTGAAACATAATACTCTTGTGACGTACTCTGTTTTTATTAAGTATTTTTTAGTTTATATCGTTGTGTTATTATCATGTTTACATATGAACCCATGGTGACGATGAGTTCTATCATGGGCTAATCGTGATCATGGGTCGTAGCGGATTTACTATGGATTTCTTTAGTTAATTGTTTAATACCTTGGTATGTGATGATTGTATGATATCTAACATAGGTTGTGCTTATTCGTCTTATGTGCTTCGTGAACATATAAGATAGTTTGTTAATCTCTTTTGAAGTGACAGTGAATCTTGAGATTTAGAACTTGCCATGCTAGCATAGGTTCATGTATTGTATGCATGATTAGTGGGTAACTCTAACCGTTTTACTTGCCCTGTGTAATCATAATGAATACTTGCGCTTAAATTGTTATGTTATCAAATTTTGTAGACATATAGGATCTCAACATAATTGATGCCTATTCAACTTCTATCTTAATTGTGGATGCTTGTAGAATGGTACTTGTGCAATGAAAGTTGACTTTTATCAGTTTCGTGTTGTTCGATTAATATCATCACCGTTACATGCTAAGGGTAATAACAATAACTATTGAATGAAGTAGTAATGAAGTTATGATTTCATGTGTGTTTAATATTGTTAATTCAAGTTTTAATTTAAGTGTTTAATTCTCATAGTTAATAATTAGTTAATCAACCTTAAGTGTTATTATCTTGACATTGAAGAGTAATCATACATCGGTGAGTAAGTCTTATTTAAATATAATTAATCAGAGTCTCTGTGGGAACGAACTAGAAATCATTCTATATTACTTATGAACGCATATACTTGGTTGAATTATTAACGCATGCTTTGTGCCTAACAAGTTTTTGGCGTCGCTGTCGGGGACTCGGTGTTAATTTGTTTAATTTATGTACTTTCCATCAGTGGTCATTAGGACTCATTGATTAAGACTTGTTACTTACTGTTTCCGGTTGTGTTTCAGGTACTCTAGCGAGCGTTTATGTAAACACGTTCTCGCACTCGCAAGAGGACTCTAGATATGGCTGAGGAGACAGATTCAGTTCTTGACATTTCGGAGAAGATAGATTTTGAAGATTCGGATAAAGAGAGTGAAAAGAAAGAACCTGTAATAATGGATGATCGTATAGTTCCAGCAGATCCAGCTCTTATGGACTTTTCTCGGCCTAAAATTGATGACATTCAGTCAAGCATCATTCATCCGGCTATTCAGGCCAATACTTTCGAAATCAAGTCGGGCACTATTCCGATGGTGCAGAATTCTGTTTCTTTCGGAGGTGCTGCGACTGAAGATCCCAACATGCATATCAGGAATTTTGTCGAGATCTGCAGTACTTTCAAATATAATGGTGTTACTGATGAGGCTATTAAGCTGAGGCTTTTCCCATTCTCTCTGAGGGATAAAGCTAAGGATTGGTTACATTCTTTACCAGCTGGGTCCATCACTACTTGGGAAGATCTTGCGTAAAAGTTTCTGGTGAAGTTCTATCCAATGGCCAAGACTGCAGGTATGAGGATTGCTCTTACTCAGTTTGCGCAACAACCAACAGAATCTATGTGCGAAGCTTGGGAGTGCTATAAGGAGATGTTGAGAAAGTGTCCACATCATGGAATGCCTGACTGGATGGTGATCACTGGGTTCTATAATGGTTTGGGGGCCCAATCTCGGCCCATGCTTGATGCAGCTTCTGGAGGCGCCTTGTGGGCCAAAAGCTATACCGAGGCCTATAATCTTATTGAAACTATGGCTGCAAACAAGTATCAAAACCCAACTCAAAGGATGATTCATGGGAAGGTAGCAGGTATTCTGGAAGTTGATGTAGCTACAGCTATCGCAGCACAGCTCCAAGCGCTGTCTATGAAGGTCGATTCTTTAGCCAACTATGGAGTCAATCAAATAGCTATTGTCTGTGAGCTTTATGCAGGCTCTCATGCTACAGATCAGTGTTCTCTTGTTAATGAATCTGTTTAGTATGTGAACAATTATCAGCGATCGCAGCAGCCTGTGCCAGCTATTTATCATCCTAATAACAGAAATCATCCCAATTTCAGCTGGAGCAACAATCAGAATGCTGTTTAGCAACCATATCAGCAAGCTGTAAGTAAACAGTTTAATCCACCTGGATTCCAGCAACCTCAGCAGTATGCTCAAAGGTATCCTCAACAAGGAGGTGTTGCTCCACCTTCTAGTGCTGATTTCGAGGAGCTAAAGCTGTTGTGCAAAAGCCGGGTTGTTTCTATCAAGACCTTGGAGAATCAAATTAGTCAAATAGCCAATGCCTTGTTCAATCGTCAACCTGGCACACTTCCCATCGATACTGAAGTGCCAGGCAGGAAGGAAGCTAAGGAGCAAGTCAAAGCTGTCACTCTAGAAAAGTTGTTGAAGCTGAAAAAGCAAAGGATGGAGAAGCTGAAGTTGTAGATGAAGAAGAAAAGAAAAAGCAGAAAGAGGGGGAACCAAAGAAGACTACTGTTGAACACACTCTTCCTGAGGGTAATACAGGGGAGAAACAACTCTCTCCTCCACCACCTTTTCCTAAGCGATTGCAAAAATAAAAGCTGGATAAGCAATTCGATAAGTTTCTGGAGGTGTTCAAGAAACTTCACATTAACATACCTTTCGCTGAGGCTCTAGAGCAAATGCCTAGTTATGCGAAATTCATGAAAGGTATTCTTTCAAGGAAGGTGAAACTGGATGATCTTGATACCATTGCTCTAACGGAAGAGTGCAATGTTGTGCTGCAATAAAAGTTACCTCCAAAGCTTAAGGATCTAGGTAGCTTCACCATTCCTTGCACCATTGGCAAGTTGTCATTCGATAAGTGCCTTTGCGATTTGGGAGCAAGCATCAATCTGATGCCGTTGTCTATCTTCAAAAAGCTGAATTTGCCTGATTTGAAGCCCACCTACATGTCTCTACAATTGGCTGATCATTTTATTACATACCCACGAGGCATCGTGCAGGACGTGTTAGTAAAGGTGGACAAGCTCATCTTTCCTGCAGACTTTGTCATTCTGGATTTTGAGGAAGGTAAGAAGATTCCCATAATCTTGGGAAGACCTTTCTTGGGAAGACCTTGATAGATGTGCAAAAAGGTGAACTTACTATGAGGGTGCAAGATCAGGATGTAACATTCAATGTATTCAATGCGATGAAATTCCCTATAGAAGACGAGGAGTGCTTCAAGGTGGATTTGATTGATTCTACAATTACTTCAGAACTTGATCATATGCTAAGGTCGGATGCCTTAGAAAAAGCCTTATTGGGGGAATTTGACAGTGATGATGAGGAAGGCAATGAGCAGTTACAATATCTAAATGCTTCTCCTTGGAAGTGAAAGCTAGACATGCCATTTGAATCTCTTGGTAATACTGATCTCAAGAATGTTGAGGGAAAGCTCAAACCATCTATTGAGGAAGCACCTACTTTGTAGCTTAAACCATTGCCTGAACACTTGAGGTATGCTTTTTTAGGTGATGCATCTACTTTGCCTGTTATTATTGCATCTAACCTTTCAAGTAGTGATGAGGAAAAGCTCTTGAGGATCTTGAGAGAATTCAAATCGGCCATTGGATGGACTCTAGCAGATATAAAAGGGATCAGCCCTTCGTACTGCATGCATAAAATTCTGCTAGAGGAAGGTAGCAAGCCGATTATTGAGCAACAGTGAAGACTTAATCATGTCATGAAAGAAGTGGTGAAGAAAGAAATTCTAAAGTGGCTGGATGCAGGAATCATATATCATATTTATGACAATTCTTGGGTGATCCCCGTGCAATGTGTACTTAAGAAAGGAGGTATTACTGTGGTGGCAAATGAGAAGAACGAGCTCATCCCCACTCGAACAGTCATAGGATGAAGGGTATGCATGGACTACAGGAAGTTGAATAAAGCCACGAGAAAGGATCACTTCCCTCTTCCATTTGTTGATCAGATGCTTGACAGGTTTGCTGGTCATAAGTATTATTGTCTTCTGGATGGCTATTCGGGCTACAATCAGATTTGCATTGCACCGGAAGATCAAGAAAAGACTACTTTCACTTGTCCATTTGGCACGTTTGCTTTTCACAAAGTTTCTTTTGGCTTATGTGGTGCACCTTGTCACACCCCAACTTATACAGCAAATTAAATATAACTATTACAATATTTAATAATAAATAAACATACCCAAATCCAAGATCTTACAGTTTAGGGTTTGGAACAGCCCAACACTACCATCTATTATAACTGATTTTAAATACCGAGTCCTCACACAAACTACTATCACTTATTCTACCTGAGCTCGAACATAGGCATCAGCATCACAGGTCTTACGGGCAGTCTGCTTGAATCTAACCATAGCTGCTAGCTGTAATATTAGGGTAAAGCAAGGAGTGAGCCGAATGCTCAACAAGTGCTAAACAATACGATACAAAACATAAATCGAGATATATATTAAAGAATGTCAATGGGAGGACATGACCAATGATAATGAGAGATAAAACTTTGGGTGATGGCATCATTTTGTTGGTATAAAAAAAAATCATATCTTAATCAAAATTATTTTATGACGCTACGGATTACAGCCGGTGATCAGCCACGAAGTAATCCCGAACCTCACTGGGTTCTAAAACAATAATGGGAATCCCTAGGCAACTTTTAAGCCTAATATAAGTGTGAAAAGGACTCGCGTCTCAGTCCAGATCCACTATTCAAAGAAAACATTTATCCCCCTTTGGGACTGAAAACCCACATTTTATTTATTTCAAAAACTGATGCCGATTTATAACAAAATCTCTTTTACAGTAAACATATTTTTATCAAGGGATTATAGATCAACTCGAAACACAGGAAATATGATACTGAATCTCAGGGCCATGATTCACAAAACTATACTCTATTAAAGTAACTGAATGGTTTTCATATATCAAAGATTGGACAAGGGGATTTAGTGAGGCTATTGGATATTATAAAGGGTAATGCCAAATTGGGCTTAAAGCAATGGTTTCTCATCAAGGTTCAAGTGTTGGATCATCAAGAAGATAAGCTTCATGAATACTAAGGGTGTTAAGGTATGCAGAAATGCTCTTTAACTCAAGATATATCAGAATTGTCAAGCTTCAGGATAAGAAATAGGGGTATCAATCAATGAGGAATCACTTTGATAAGTATCTGGCTTTTAGGGTTCAAGGTAATGTTCTATAGGGGTCCAAGTATCAGGATGAGATATCAATACTTAGGAATCATCAGCATGTTAATCAAGAGAATCAACCAAGAGTTATAACTACCCTTTCTTTTATCCTGCATTCTAATTACTTTAATATACTATCATGATAAGACCACTATGCAATACGTACTCGAGGTTTCATGGCATTTTTATATAATTCAAAGATAAATATAAGATACGCTTGATTTAATATATCAAATGACACAGGATAGTTGCAACAATGTATGAACTATTAGCAGTAAGTATGAAGGACAAGTTGAATCACTTGCCTTGAGAAAGGCTGGTCTGGTCTGACTGGTAGGAGCAACTGGAGCTTCACTCGACCTTTATGGCAAGTTTTCCCTCATCTCAAGATCCTACATAAATAATAATAATCCTTATTATAATATATTCTCACCAACTTAACCTATTTACAACCCGAATTTAAACACGGATGGCACTTAGGCCTATATGCACTTAATTTATATTCACCTTTAATTTATAGTTGCACACACATATCCACATAATCACATATCATATATTAATACCAAATAACACCAGATACACCATAATGCAACACTAGGCTTGGATGATCTCGATCCCCCAACTTAAGTCACTTGGTCGCTAAACTAGACAAAGTCTTCTAATTTTGGCTTCCTAACTCGATGTGCCTTTACTAAAATATCCAAGACTATTGACCCTCACTTGTGCCTTTTATTCTACTGACCTTATACTATCTTACAACTATGGTGGTTAACCATGACCTCACTCCTAAGTGTTCTAAAACTATGTGATGAGTGAAAGTGTTCACTGGTCCAAATTTCAGAATGACATCTATGATTTCTTGAGTGCATTTGACACCCTTAAACTATAGGTTTTCCTTCAAAACTCTTACACAAGACTCTCCTGACCTAAGGGAATCTCCCAAACTTGATGTGGCTCAAGGGACTGATTGGGCCTTCTTGAGCCTAAGCTCAAAGTCCATGGTTCCCCTGTTTTCCTGGGCAGAAAACACCCTAACTTGAATTAACTTGTGACACATGGTTCTAACTCATATCCTATGAACTATGGTTGAAAAAACTTCTCTGACACTCCCTCTAACTAAGGCCCAACAGGGCCTAATGAGGGCCTACCCATGACATGGTCAAATCTCCGTATTTCTAAGTTGCAACAAAACTGTCCCCTGCTGGACAGATTTTGTTATTCTACTTGTGCACCTAACCAAATGACATGCAAACCTCCAACCAACACCTAAAACCTTTTATATACTCCTAATACTAACTTCTGGTGGCTTGGGCCTCAAAGTGCACATCAATGACATGGTCAAAACTCACTCTAAACCTCAGGGTACTAAACTGATTTTCTGCAGAAATTATAGTTCCCCTTTCTCCAAGGTTTTGACTTAATAAACTCAACCACCAACAACCCAATACCCAAACCAAGACTTAAATATGGTGATCTACTAAACTAACTCCCTTAAACTCAAAATAATCTTGGTGGAGATCATCCTTACCTAAGGTGCAATCATGGCAAAACAAAAGAACCCACATTTCACAACTCACAAATCATCAAGTTTTTGAAACAACAAGTTATGCATTTTATAAAAGATATACACGACTTATTACCATGCATCAAGAAGCATTAATCAATATTAACACATTATTCCTACTGAAATTAAAGCTTACTAATAAAATCTTTCCAAATGATCAAAATCTTATAACATTCTAAGTGAAATCCACATGCATGCATGTCTTCGAGTTTTGCAAGCCAAACAACATGTTTTCTAAATATGTTTTACCAAGAAATTTACATGCAAGCCTAGCATGAGCTATATCTAGATGATCACTTAGCATGCAAGGAGTTTCATCAAATTTTTACTACAAAAATTCAAGCCATTATCACATAAACATGCAAAAATTGAACAAAGCAACAAGAATGGTCTCAAGAACCATTCATTCGGCTCCCCTATGGTCATAGCCGAATGAAATGGAAGGGAATGGCCATTTAACATCAAGAGTTTCCTTGTCAAGACTTGGAACTTCACCATTCCTTGTAGTCCTCTCAAAAACAACCTTAAACTCACAAGAATCAAGGTTGTACTTTGAGTTTCAACTAAAACCTTAACATGCAACCTCAAAACTTAAACTTTCTACTCAAAACTCTTTGAAATATATGTGATCATGGTACGGGAAGTAAAATTTACTTGTGTAGGAGGTGGGAACTTGATTAAGAAAGAAAGAAAATGGGGAGGGGGTGGTTTCGGCTGGAAAGCCGAGAGTGAGGGGGTAGGAGCCGAGAGTGAGAGAGAGGATGGAGAGAAGAAAGAGTGTGGTGTGGGTGATGAGTGAAATGATCATGTCTTTTACTTGTTTTATGGTTTTTATTTTGACAAATGTGAGTGGGAATAGGAATTGACATGACTACCCTTCCACATATACTTGGATCATTTTGCATGCAGGGGTAATGGAGGAATTTGGCTAGAAAAATAAGAGTTAGTGGGGGTGGTAATTGTCTCTTTAGCCCTTTTCGATTGAATAGAAATGATTTGCATGCAAGGACAACTATGTAATTTGCTAATTATAACAATTAAAATTTATAAAGATTTATTTTTGTAAAATAAAACACAAGTTCAAAAATTATAAAATTTATACCATAAAATAATTTGGATTTTTAGAAATTTTATAAAACTACTTTTGAAATTTGTAAACAAAATAACCTTTAAAGAGAAATTTATTCAAGGTTTAAAATATTCCTTATAAATCAAAAATGAAAGAAATAAATAAACTTTTTCTTTGAAAATTCATATACCACATAACGAAAATTTAAGACGCAGAGTTCTCATTCACACAAGCATACAATAGTTGCATATATTGGCATTCGACTTTTAAAGTTATACTAAATTTACAATTAATATTACACAGAAATGCTGGTTGTAACACACCTGCCACTTTTCAGATATGCATGATGGACATATTCTCTGATATGATTGGAAATAATGTCGAAGTGTTCATGGATGACTTCTCCGTCTTTGGACATTCATTTGATGAATGTTTGAATAATCTCCATTTGGTGTAAAAAAGGTGTGTGGAAACCAATCTAGTGCTCAATTGGAAAAAATGTCACTTTATGGTGCGACAAGGCATCATTCTTGGGCATAAGGTCTCTAGCAAGGGCCTTGAGGTGAATAAAGCCAGGGTGGGAGTCATTGAAAATCTTCCACCACCCATTTCTGTTAAGGGAATCCGTAGTTTTCTTGGTCATGCGGGTTTTTATCGGCATTTCATCAAGGACTTCTCTAAGATATCTAAGCCTTTGTGTAACTTGCTCGAGAAAGATGTGCCTTCCAAATTTGATGATGAATGCTTGGCCGCATTCGAGACTCTCAAGAAGAGTTTAATAACTGCACCAGTTATTACGACACCTGATTGGAGAGAACCTTTTCAGATGATGTGTGTTGCAAGTGATTATGCAGTGGGAGCAGTTCTTGGGTAGCGTAAGAATGATATCTTTCATGTGGTCTACTATGCTAGTAAGACGCTAAATGGAGCTCAAATGAACTACACCACTACTGATAAGGAGCTCTTGGGTATAGTTTTTGGTTTAGAAAAATTTTGATCTTATCTACTTGGGACAAAGGTGACAGTGTTCACTGATCATGCTGCCATTCGCTATCTGGTCTCAAAGAAGGATTCGAAGCCTAGACTTATTCGTTGGGTGCTCTTGCTACATGAATTTCAGTTGGAGATTGTTGTGCATATGTTGTGTACTTGATGATTTCATAAACAAAACACCTAAGTAGATTTTACTTAGTGAAATAATGTAGCACTCGATGGATAAGAATTATAGTCCCGACGGATAACTCATTATAGTCCCGACGGATGATGACTTATTATCCATCGAATGAGTAGCTTATGTAATAATGAGTCTGTAGCACATTTCTGCATACACTTTTGTATAGATTCTATAGTAGCATATAAGTCATGTTGACTTCAACCAGATATGCAGAATAGGTTGATTAATTGTACATAGATGATGTCTTGTAATTCTGCATAAGTGAAATAAAGTCAAGTGTCTGATTGCTACCCTACGGATAACCTACAAAGCACCCGACAGATGATCAACAACCCGACGGATGATTAACAATTCGACGGATGATCATATACCCAACAGACAAAGAATTCAAAGATCAGTTGACAGTGACAACTGGTCACATGCGTCGGGATGTATGCAAATGGAATGAGGAAGCCTATTAACTGGGTAATAGAGAACAAAGTAGCAAAGCATAAAAAATGATAGTTTTTATAATGATTCTATCTTTTGACTTTGTAATCTTGGTAATATATAAACCAAGAAGCAGCAAATAGAAACAAAGATCTGAGATACAAAAAGTGAGAAACATTTGTAAGCAGAATCATTAGCATTTCTCTGTATTCTCAGTAGTTCAAATTTGTAAGCAGCTATGAGCATTCTTGCACACAGAGTTCTCTCGATATATATATATATATATATATATATCTCTGGTGGAATTGTTTAAATCCACCAGAAAGTTTTTAAAGACTCTTGTTTTTAATTACTTATGTTTTGATTCAATTAAGTTTTTATTCCGCATTGTGCTAATCAAAACACTTATATTTGTATTCGTGTTTGAACATTTTTATTTTAAGAAAAAGGTTCAAGAATTCCATTCAACCCCCTTCTGTAATTCTTGCTATATTTTTAAGGGATTAACAGAGATCAAGGATCGAAAATGTACTGAAAATCAAGTAGCTGACCATCTCTCTAGATTGGAGAATCCCGATTCTACTTTACATGATCAGACATTGATCAACAAATCTTTTCCGGATGAGCAGTTATTCGCAGTTCAAGAGGAAGAGCCATGGTTCGCAGACATTGTGAACTATCTTGTCAATAATATAATGCTTCCTAATATGAATGCGGCTCAAAAGAAGAAGTTTCTGCATGAGGTGAAGTGGTACATGTGGGATGAACAATATTTGTTTAGACAAGGAGCTGACCAGATCATCAGGAGATGTATCCCATTCTGTGAGACAGAGGGGATATTACGAGACTATCATTCCACAATTTATGGTGGATATTATGGTGGTGAAAAGACAGCAGCTCGTATTCTTCAAGCAGGTTTTTTCTGGCCCACGTTGTTTAAGGATGCACATCAGTTCGTTTTAAGGTGTGATCATTTCCAAAGAGTTGGGAATCTTACTAGAAAGGATGACATGCCTTTAAATGTGATGCTTGAAGTTGAGGTCTTCGATGTTTGGGGAATCGATTTCATGGGATCATTTATCTTATCCTGCAATAATCAGTACATCTTGCTGGCAGTCGATTATGTCTCGAAATGGGTAGAAGTCAAGGCTCTACCGATTAATGATGCAAAGGTAGTGTTGAGTTTTCTTTATAAGCAGATATTCAAAAGGTTTGGAATGCCACGAGTTATCATAAGTGATGAGGGATCACCTTTCTGCAATCATAATTTCACTTCTATGATGCAACTCTATAATGTGAATCATCAAATTTCTACTACCTATCATCCGCAAACTAATGGTCAAGCTGAAGTGTCTAATAGAGAGATCAAACGCATTCTAGAGAAAGTTGTTTTTTTGTCTAGGAAAGATTGGTCTTTAAAGCTCGATGAAGCTGTTTGGGCTTATAGAACAGCATACAAGACTCCACTTGGGATGTCCCCGTTTCAACTTTTCTATGGTAAGGGATGTCATTTACCTGTGGAGCTTGAGCATAAGGCTTATTGGGCATTGAAGAAGTTAAACCTTGATCTAGATGCAGCTGGGAAGAAGCGAATGCTTCAGTTAAATGAACTTGATGAATTTCTACTTCAAGCGTACGAAAATAACAAGATGTACAAGGAAAAAGTAAAAAGGTGGCACGACAGAAAGCTATCTCCTAAGTCATTTGTGTCGGGGAAACAAGTTCTTTTATTCAACTCTCGTCTCCGACTTTTTCCTGGAAAGTTGAAATCAAGGTGGTCTGGACCATTTATCGTCAAAACTGTGTTTCCACATGGAGCGGTAGAGATTTTTGAGAACGATCTGGGCCAAGCATTCAAAGTAAATGGTCAGAGATTGAAGCACTATTATGGGGATACGACAAATCGAGAAGTGGTTAGTGCCGTTTTATTGTCAACTTGATCGAACTACTCTACGTCAAGCTAATGACGTAAAATAAGCGCTTCTTGAGAGGCAACCCAAGATATGAGGCCATAGGAACCCTTAGAATTTAGTACTCTATCCAATAACCCAAAAAAATCAGAAAAAGCTGGTTAAAAAATATTTTTTCTAGGGACCTTACAGGCGCCCGCCTGCAGGTTCCAGGCGGCCGCTTGCTGGCAGGCGCCCGCCTGCTGGTTCCAGGAGACCGCCTGCAAACCTACGTTTTGAAAATTCGGTTTTTCAGCTTATAAAAAAAATAGAAAAAATACAAAAACACAACCACAGCACTACAAACCTCATTACCCACGATTTTCTTCCTACAAATTAGCCACAACCCCACTCCTAATCTAATTCTAACCTTAATCCTACCTTATATATACACACAACCTCTCCATACACATCCATTATACTTTCAACTTATGAACTCTCTCCTACACACAAAACACAACTCTACAACTCTTATTATCAGTTTCAATGGCCCCAAAGAGATCTCAAACTGTAGATAATAGCAGCACCATTCCGATTGCTAATTTTTCAAGGGGTACTGCTGCGAGGCCCCGATTGGTGGATAGGGCTGCTGAGGAGGAGTATGCTAGGATTCTTATTAAGCCAATTTTGAAGGAGAGGGGGTTTTTGCCATCGGGGAGGGATGGTGATTTATTGCCGATGATTGCAGAAGAGGGTTGGGTGACTTTTTGCGAGTCACCTGAGGCGGTCCCGGTGAGTGTTGTTCGCGAGTTCTATGCGAATGCCAAGGCCGATAAGAATGGGTATTCTGTTGTTCGTGGACTTACCGTTGATTATCAGCCTGCGACAATTCACCGTGTTATTGGGCAGCGACAAAGGAAGCCCCAGTAGGAGAATTGGAATGAGAAGACCACTGAGGATTTTGACTCAGATTTGATTATTGCTACTCTCTATCAGCCAAGCACGGTGTGGAAGTTTAAGACGATATCCAACGAGTATCGTTCTTTCCCGGCTGTTGTGATGAACAGGTATGCCCGTGCATGGAATGCCTTTATTTGTGCTAATATTTTGCCTTCTTTGCATGCATATGAGGTCACAGTTGAGAGAACCAGGTTGTTATGGGGGATTTTCAATGAGGAGTATTATGTGGATCTGGGTGAGTTCATCTACCAAGGGATTTTATCAGTTTTTGAGGGGGAAGTCGCATTACAACATCTTGTATGCCTATATTATTATGTAGTTGTGCAAGGTAGTTGGAGTCCGCTGACCTTCTTATGAGCAGCTGCAGATGTCGGCCGCTTCTATTGATTCATCGACGCTGAATGCGATGTAGGAGTGGACGGGTGGAGAGCCTGATGAGCATGGTTTGGGATATCATCTCCCAGGAGGATGTCTAGCAGCTGGTGCTACGATGGCTAGGCCCAGTCAGGCTCGGGGGAGGTAGGTTCTTCCAGAGGCCAGGGAGGAAATGGTTCGGGTATGGCTGATGTCCAGTACATGAGGCTTTCCAGGAGGATGGATGCGATGTATGAGTCGCAGAGTAAGTTTGCGTGGGAGCTCACCCTAGCACTTGGGACTGCTTTTAGAGGCCTTGGAGCTGACATCCAGTGGCCAATTTTTGGTGAGGACTTTACTTATCCGCCTCCTGACACTCCACCCACTGAGGGTGATGATGATGATGATTTCTCTGAGTAGGTATACCCTGTGTTCCGTTCTATTACCTTCACTGGGGACAATGAAGATTTTAAGTTTGGGGGTGGTAGTTAAGGAACATATTTGTGTGTATGTCATATAGTTGCATTTTCATGTAGTTTAGCTCATATAGTTGCATATTTTGTCATATTTTTATTTTTAGTTTTATCATGTCATATAGCTCATGCATATACCATGATCCCTTTTATGTTTCTTTAGTGATTGATATGAGATATTGATGCGAGTGTAGTGATAGCGTTAGAGTGATGTTGAATCTTGTTTGGATGGCATGCATGCTAGAAATACTTGTAATTTCACTAAGTCTTAAAGTATGCTTAAGGATTAGATTGTTGTCATGGTTTGATGGTTTTTGAGATTAATCTATTGCTTATACTTAGAATATATGATAGGCTCTTAATAGAATTCATTGCTAGTTGTGGCTAAGCGTTAAATTGCTAGTAGCCGGCTCGTATTATATGCGAGTAGTCTAGGGTTGAGCAAGATGGAGCGAAATGCACTTGCTCATAAATTTAAAAAAAAAGAGAAAAAAAGAAAAAAATATGGTTTAATCCATAATTGATCATGAGTGAGCTCTTTGGTATTCGAGTTATTAAGTTCTTAGGGGACTTTTTTCCTAGTGACCTAAGGCTTTTATATTCTGGGATCTGCTAACCTAACGCTCGCTAAATGGGTACCATTATATAAGTCTTTTGTGGACCTCACTCATTGCACGATCAAATAAGCATTTGTTTGTTGTGTTGAATAAAAGCATGATTTTGTAATAAGCTCCAGTGATCTTGAAGTGTTATAAGTTATTTTATGTCTAGAATATATTCTTCGTATAATCTTGTGATTGCCTTGAGGATAATTGAGTTATGATAATTGATCTAATTTCGAAGCATATCTGTTAAGCATTCGCACACACCACGTTTCTAGTTGTATGTTAGCTTGCGTGATTTGATTGATCTTTAGTCGCCCAATTGCATTTGTTGAGATGTCATGTGTTGGTTGGTTTAGTCATCACGATGGGGATCGCTGCATTCATGTAGTTTGCATTCATGCATGTTTTTATTTTGTTTTTGAGTCTGTGACGCTTGAGGACAAGCATCGATTTAAGTTTGGGGGTGTGATAAGTGGCATTTTATACCACTTAGAACGTCTTGTAATGGCTTGAATTGGTATCTTGAAATCAAGTATTTTGTGTATTTTATGCGTTTTTCTAGTGTTTTTTCATTTAAGGTTATAACTTGCGTAATTAGGGGGATTTCATCATAATAAGACTAGGGAAGTACTTGGAACCAGTTGCGGGGAGTTGTGCGAAGAAATCAGCAAAATCAAGAAGCAAGAAGTGGAATTTTCCAGAAGGTGTGCAGGGACCCGCCTGGAGACTGCAGGCGACCGCCTGGAGAGCAGGCGCCCACATGGGATTGGAGGCGGCCGCCTGGGGTCAGATTTTCATATTCTGGATTTTCTAATTTGAGTTCTATTGGGCTTCTGCAACTGCTGTTTCTTGTGGACTCTTATATAAGTAATCTTGGGAGACGTTTTTACAACAACAAGTAACAAGCAAGGAGCAAGTAACAAGGAGAGAAGATTAAGAAGACCGTTTTAGCATGCAACAATGAAGAAGAGGAAGCATACGTTTATCTTGTGATTCCTTTAATTCATTGTAATAGTGGATGCTAGTTTTCTTTACTTTGAACCTTAATACTCTTGTGACATACTCTGTTTTTATTAAGTATTTTTTAATTTATATCGTTGTGTTATTATCATGTTTACATATGAACCCATGGTGATGATGAGTTTCATCATGGGCTAATCGTGATCATGGGGTCGTAGTGGATTTACTATGGATTTCTTTAGTTAATTGTTTAATACCTTGGTATGTGATGATTGTATGATATCTAGCATAGGTTGTGCTTATTCGTCTTATGTGTGTCGCGAACATATAAGATAGTTTGTTAATCTCTTTTGAAGTGACAGTGAATCTTGAGATTTAGAACTTTCCATGCTAGCATAGGTTCATGTATTGTATGCATGATTAGTGGGTAACTCTAACCGTTTTACTTTACATGTGTAATCATAATGAATAACTTGCGCTTAAATCGTTATGTTGTCAAATTTTGTAGACATATAGGGTCTCAACATAATTGATGCCTATTCAACTTCTATCTTAATTGTAAATGCTTGGTAGAAAGGTACTTGTGCAACGAAAGTTGACTTTTATCATTTTCGTGTTGTTCGATTAATATCATCACTGTTACATGCTAAGGGTAATAACAATGACTATTGAATGAAGTAGTAATGAAGTTATGATCTCATGTGTGTTTAATATTATTAATTCAAGTGTTAATTTAAGTGTTGAATTCTCATAGTTAATAATTAGTTAATCAACCTTAAGTGTTATTGTCTTGACATTGAAGAGTAATTATACATTGGTGAGTAAGTGTTAATTAAATATAATTAATCAGAGTCTCTGTGGGAATGAACTAGAAATCATTCTATATTACTTGCGAACGTGTATACTTGCGTGAATTATTAGCACATGCTTTGTGCCTAACAGTAACCAATAATTGCAACATCGCCACTTGAATTGTTGAAAATTTCATAATGCACATCATAAAAATCCACATGGTAATCTCTGTCATAGATTTGACTCACACTCATCAGATTATGCTTGAGTCCTGCAACTAGAGCTATATCTTTAATTATGACAATCATAAGTTTAATCTTGCCATATCCCAAAGTTTTTCCTAAGCTATCATCTTCATAAGAAACACTTGGGCCAACATTCTCCTTAAACTCTGATAACAGGGCTTTATTTCCAGTCATATGTCCTAGGCATCCACTGTCCAAGACTAGAGTATTTTTCATGTTAAACAAGCCATTAGCTAGAATTTTTAAGGAACTAGACTTGATTGGATCCTTTGGCCTTATTAAGTTTATAAAAATTTGCAACAGACGTTTTCATATCAGAGTTTATGTTAACATTCTTAATATCAGGAGAGACACATGTAAAAATGATTTTTATTTTATTCGAAGAGGGTTTCAGTTCATAATAGTCATAATACAAACTGTGATTCTCTTTACATGTGTTAATAGAATGCCATGTACTTCCATAATAAAAACAAGGTTGTTGTAGTTTATATCTAACTGTCTTGTTTCTAAACTCTAATTTAGGAGGAATAATATTTATTCCCTAATTCTTACTGCAAGCGACAACAAGATGATTGGTACTACCACAGTTTAATCAAACCTTTCTAGGTGCATTATGATTAGGTTTATACTTATTCTTCTTATTAACACCTACTTTAACAATTCTATTTTTCCGAGGCTGTTTTTCCTTGTTTTTTATTTTAATCTCTTTCAGCTTTTGCCTAAGCTGCATCTGATTCATTAAACCAATATTTACTGATTTAGCTTTAACCTGTTCACACATATCAATTTTAAATTTGGGTTAGATATCGATGTTGAACCCTTCTCATTTAATGATTTGAGTACATTAGTATTTAAGTTAAACTTAATAGGTGTTAACTTAGACTTGCTCTTTTTAACTTGTTTATCACTATTTACTGATTTAAGATTCTAAGACTAACTTTCCTTAACATCTTTAGTACTAGGTTTACCTGCATAACCTAATCCTGACCCCAAACAGCCACTTTCAATTAATCCCTGAGTTGTTTTTCCTGAATTTGTCCAAAGTATAATTATTTCCCTTTCTTTAGCTAATTCTTTCTCAAGATAAACATGATTTTCTAACAATTTATCTTTAATATAAACAACATCATGTCTTTCTTTTTGAATTTCTAGCATGAAAATTAACTCATCTTTTAAATTATCATTTCTTTTCTTTAAGTCAGAATTTTCAATTCTGATCCTAGCATTTTCAAGAGTTTGATTCTGTTAGTCCCTTAAAAATATAGCAAGAATTACAGAAGGGGGGTTGAATGGAATTCTTGAACCTTTTTCTCGAAATAAAAATGTTCAACTCGAATATAGATATAAGTGTTTTGATTAGCACAATGCGGAATAGAAACTTAATTGAATCAAAACATAAGTAATTAAAAACAAGAGTCTTTAAAAACTTTCTGGTGGATTTAAACAATTCCACCAGAGATATATATTATATATCGAGAGGACTCTGTATGCAAGAATGCTCACAGCTGCTTACAAATTGAACTGCTGAGAATATAGGGAAATGCTAATGATTCTGCTTACAAAGATTTCTCTGTTTTTGTTTCTCAACTTCATATTCTCTATTTGCTACGTTCTTGGTTTATATATTACCAAGATTACAAAGTCAAAAAGACTGAATAAATATAAAAACTATCAGTCTTAAGCTTTGTTGCTTTTCGTCCTCTATTATCCAGTTAATGGGCTTCCACAGTAGATTTGTATACATCTCAACGGCTGTGCTCAGCTTTCACTGTTCAACTGCTGTTTGAATTCTTTATATGATCATCCGTTGGATTTTATGAACGTCCGTTGGATATATGATCATCCGTCGACTTTCTGAACATCCGTTGATGGCTTCATTGATCATTCGTCGACTGCTATACTAAACATCCATTGATAGTCATTTGATCGTCCGTCGATAGCTTTGTTAATCATCCGTCGGTAGCTATTTTGGCACTTGACATCATTTCACTTATGCAGAATTACAAGACATCATTTATATACAATTAATCAACCTATTCTGCATATCTATTCAAAGTCAACATGACTTATAGGCTACTACAGAATCTATACAAAGATGTATACAGAACGGTGTTATAGACTTATTTTTACATAAGCAACTCACTCGATGGATAATAAGTTAACATCCGTCGGGACTATAATGAGTTATTAGTCGGGACTATAATTCTTATCCGTCGAGTGCTACATTATTTCACTAAGTAAAATCTACTTAGATGTTTTGTTTATGAAATTATCAAGTACACAACATATGCACAACAAATTCCTATAGCTAACATTCAAGGTTTTAATAAATAATCTGAACTCAAGAATATCATCAGTATCAAAAGTAGAGTTGTTTGAGGTACCTTAGTCTCAGGTGCCTCAGATTCACTATCAGCATTTTCCATGAGAGCATAGTTGACACCCTCATCAAATTCTGAAGTATCATCTCAGTTCTACTTCTTTGTGATTAAGACTTGCTTCTTTTCATATTTTGGCTTCCTGTAGTCAGCTGCAAAGTCTCCAACCCAATCACAATTGTAACACATTAGCTTGAACTTGTCAATATTCCCAAACTTGGACTTCTTTTCATCATGTTTCCTATTGTTCTTCTTATCAGAGTTTGAAGAACTAGAGCCACTCCTGGAAAACATCTTTTCTTTCTTGAAATTCTTGTAAACCATCCTCTTTTTCACCATCAAAGAAACCATATTCAAGATCTTCTCATCATCAGAATGATCACTTTCACAGTCTATAGAGATATCAGAGTTTGAGTCATCATCAATATTTGATGACTCGGTATCATACTTTCACAGTCCTAGATGTTTCACAGTCTTAGATGTTTTGTTTATGAAATCATCAAGTACACAACATATGCACAATAATCTCCCCCAATTTATGTCTACTGGAATTGTAGCCATAAATTAAGCGATACTTGATGATAAAAAAACATCCTAAACATACAGCTTTAAAGATAAGCAGATAATACTGAAAGTGCTTCAAATAATCAAAATGTAGAAGGTTTGGCTCACAGTCATTTTCAAGATGCTCCTCTAGCCTGAGCAGATTTTTCTAGTTTCTTGAAGGTCTGGATCTTCTTCCAAGCTTTCTGTTGTTTTCATCAATCTGATTTTGGAGCTTCCTGTGGAATTCCAGTTCATCAGATTCTGAGAGATCTAGCTTTTCTTACATTTCCAAGAGAGTCTCATTGCTAGAGATACTCAATTGGTCTTCTAACCTGAAGAATCTTCTCACACCTTTGTCATCTATGAACTCCATCAGCTAGTAGGGCCTTAGATGCACTCTTCTACCTGTGTATGGGATGATTAAAGTCTTTGGGAGTGCATCTTTAGCTCTAATACTCCTTAGTTCTTCAATCTTCTTCAATACTAGTCTTCTTGCAGTTACATTGAACCCAAAGTTCTTCTTGAAGGATGAATAAACTTTAATCAGTACAGCTTGGCTTTCTTGAAGAATCCTATGAAGATGCTACACAATCTCCTTTCCTCCTTTGTACTTGAACACTAACCTTTCAGGTAGGTTCCTGTATGAATCAATTCCCCTCACTTCATCCAGTTCATCCAGATAGAGGTTTAGATCTGAAAATTCTTTGATGTCACACAAGTACAAGTAGTCTCCCTTGTTGACTTTGGGTTGAGCTTTAACTACTGATTTGGATTTAAGTGGTGATAGCTTCACTTTCTTGACTGCCCTTGACTTTGTTCTTTTTGGCTTGCTAAGGATTGGTAAACTGAAGTCAAGAATTGGTATTTTATCCCACTCTATTGGCTCATCCTTGGGCACAATAGGTTCACCATGAATATTCCTGTAGGTATCCACCACCCATATATCTTCAAATACCACAGAGGGCTTTGATGCTTGAATTGTAGCTAATGTGGGTACCTTAGGAAATTGATCTTCCAATCCTTTGTCAACAATATCCAGTTTCCTTTTTGTTCTTCTAGCCAATTCTTTCCTCCTTGGGGATTTCTTCTTTTCTTCAATTTGCTTCTTTGATTCAGCAGCTTCAGATGGTTGAGAGGGAATTTATAGAGATGAATTCACAGCCTGTAGCTTGGCCAAGATAGCAATCTGCTCTGTCTTTTGTTTAGACTTCTTTGCATCTAGAGCAGCTTGCTTCTTTTCCTATTTTCATCTGGCTTTTTCTTTTCTCTTTGCTTGAGCAAATTGTGGATATCCAGCTACCACACAAATTTTCTTTCCATTTCTGAATATCTTAGCAATTCTCCTTTTTGAAGCTGAATCAGCTGGATCTTTATAGAAGACAATTGATCTTGACAGAAGCTTCTTCTCATCAGGCTTGGGTGTCTCATACACAGTGTCCAAGGGGTTCTTCAAAGATGATTTTGGATAATTTGCCCTTGGTTTAAGAATTATTTCAGCCTTTGGAGACTTGATGCACGAAGATTGTCCTCTTTCCAGATAATTCATGCTCATCTCATTCACACTTATTTGCTTGACTTGAGAGTGATGGATGGCTGTCTTAACTGGCTCCTTGACAAGCTCAAACTTTTTCTGTATCTCCTCATCAATCTTATCCCAGTTGATCAAACTCAACTTTCCTTTCTCAGTAACTTTCAAATTTGTTGCTACTGCTTTAATTAGATCTATACCATCTGCAACTGGTGGCTTGGAGACAGTAATTGAAGGTACAATTACTTTGCTGATTTGAACTTGAAGTTTCTCCCCCTCACTTGGTTCTCTCTCCCCCTTTTTGTTTTTATCAAGTTGAGGAGTTAGACCTTGTGCTTTAGCCAGTTGCATGAGAAGATTTGTCTGAGTCTGTTGATTTTAAAGAAGGGTAGCCACTAAATTCTCAATAACTTGAACTCTATCTTCCAGCTTGGCTAGCTTCTTTTCAGAATCTGATTCTCTTCTCAGTCTTAGTAATAGATCCTGCATGATACCATATGGCATGACTGAATCCAGCTTCTCAGAATTATAGGTCTTCAAGTCAGCTATATCCTTTTTGAGTTCATCCACACTCAGATTCTGTCTTAATTGCTGGATCTTCATGAGATGTAGAGAGTTGAGGTAAGCTTGAAGAATAGCCTTGGTACGAGCATCTAAAGTTTCCTGAAGGGCCTTTTGAATAGCCATAACTTGCTTAACCAAAGATACACCAAATTGTCCTGGTGTAGATTCCTTTGTCCATGCCCATTCATGTAAATTTGAAACATATCTTAGGCCTTCATCTCCCCCTAAGTTCATGCTTCCATCCAAAGAAACAGAGTCATCATCATTAGAATTTACTTCAAATTCTTCAGATGGCTCACCAGCTTGTGAAGGCATCCGATTGACAGCAGCTTTATCTCTTTGAAGAGATTCTGAGGTGTGTACTAAGTTCAAAGTCTGTTCTGCCTCCACATTGCCCTGAGCAGCCAACAGTTGATAGGCTGACACAGGGTGAGTAAAAGTGTCAGCATCCAAGGAAATGTTATCAATTACAGCTTTGTAATGTTGCTGAAATTGTCTTTCCTTTTCAGCATCATCCATAATCATTGACTCACTAGCAATGGTTGGATCCACCCTTATGGCTTCTGTACCTGCTTTTCTCTCATAATCTCTCTTTTGTTGCATCAGGGTCTCACCCTGGCTCCCCACCCTCACACCCTCACCTTCACCTACTAAGGTGGAACTCTTCTCACTCACTTTTGCCAATCCTGAATAAATGGATTGCTGATTTTCACTCTTTTCCTCTCCTTTTGCCTGGGAGCAACCCAGCCTCTCACTTAATACACTATCCTCTCTCAGTCCTAAGAGTGATTGTACAACCACTAAATCTTCTGCACTTGAAATAATTGAAGTTTGAAGTTGTGCAGAGATACTCAACGGATAAGTGATATCCGTCGAGTGAGTGGTAATGCTATCTGACGGATAACTGCTGTTAGGCGTATCTGTCGGGATACAATCACTACTCGACGGATGAGCAATATCCATCGAGAGAGTAGAAATGAATGAGGTGGGAAGAGAAACTATTGTTGACTCTATGTTGATTGAAGATATTTGGGGCACATATGTCACAATAGAATTTGAAAGAATTGGCAAGTGAGCCAATAAATCATCTAAAAGATGATGCTCACTTGCACTAGATTTTTGCTTCCCCAACAGAGTTAAAGAAGGGGAATCGGGAATTGAAGTGTTTATCATATCCACTTCCAGAGAGTTTGTTGGTGAGTATAATCTTTCAGATGCTTCTATAAATAGAGATTTTGGCTGTGACTCCACATTTATTGGAGCCACATCAAACTGAATTTCAGATAGTGCAGGGACTGTGTCTTTAGCACCAGTTTGCACTGTGTGTGTGCCCTGTGCATCCCCAGAGGTTTTAGATTTCTTCTTTCTTGTGTAAGTTTGGGGTGAGCTTGTGTCCCTAACCCTTTTGGCATGTGCTCTTGGCTGAGAGCTTTGTTTAATAACTGCACCCCTTTGGGAGGATGTAGCTAGAAGTGAGCTTTTATCCTTTTTAAGCACTACAATTCGTTGGGAAACTGCATTGTGGCTAGGCTGGGGTTCACTCAACTCTCCATCCTTATTCTTGCGGTTTCTTTGATGTTCACCCCTTCCCTCACCTAACTTACCCTCCTTCACACTCCCCTCTTTTGCTTTGGTGGATTTTTCAACTGATACCTTTTGAGAGATACCAGAGGGGGTTTTTTTTATTTGGATTTAGAAATAGAAGTAGTTTTGGCAGCTTTGGTAGGCAACTATTTGGTCATTGTCACAGTTTCCATAACTACTCCTGAACTCAAAGAAATTGAGGAGGTTGGAATAGTTGAAGGGATGGATGAACTTACCTCACTTACCTGAGGTGCCTGCATTACAGGAAAGTAGAACATTGGCATATCCCTGTGATGGTTGGCTCTGTTCAAGTCTGCAATGTGTCTTCTCTCTTGAACCCAACAAGCCAGTTTGTTGTTTGGGTTCTCAAGTACAATCTCTTGACATAGATGGTTAGCCAATAACATGAAAAATCTAGCATAATACACATTCTTTCCTCTTTTAGCTAACTCACCTAGTTTAAAACCTAACTCAAACAAGACAAGGTCACTGAAATTGTAAAATTTATCTGTAACTAGCATGTATAGCATGTTAAGCATGAAAATGTTCACAGAATCAAAATTACTGACTTTTCCAGAGAAAACCTTAGTAACTACATCACACATTAAACTCCCCTCCTTCCTAAGACCCATTCTTCTATATCACTCAGTTTAGAAGTAGGAAGTGCATAATGCATGAAATTAAGCATATTGATAATATCAGTGTCAGTGTGTGGTGAAGTCACATTATTATCAGGAATTTTGAAACATGATTTTATCACATCACTATTGATACATAATTCATTGCCTTTGATGGTTAGAGTGATGGTCTTGTCAGTAGAGTTGTAGATTGCAGTGGTCCACATCTCTTCAACAACTTCACAGAAGATTGTGGGTGATTCCAGCATGGCGTAATTTAGCTTGCAGTTCTTCACAAAGTCCATCATCTTGTGATAGTCCTCTGATTACTGAATACCCTTATTGACCAATGCAGTGAAGTTGTTCTTCTCATAAATGAACCCAGTTTGAGACATAATCTTTACTACAGGTGCCATTGTTAGAGAATGAAAGCTTGAAGAGAAAGAGAATATTTGCTTGAGAGAGAATGAAATAACAGCAGTTGAATTTGAGAATGATAAAAGAAAATAATTGGAATGAAATAAGCTTTTATACTATCTCAAAAATAACTGACAACAATAATAAAGAAAAGTAAATTAACCAATAGAAATTGCCTAAAATAGCCGTTTAAAAGTAAACTGTAAAAATTCCACCTATTATCCGTCGTGTAATGCTTACAAACTGTTAGTATACTCGATGGATAATGTTCAGGGAATTAACGGCTGAGATTTAGACAATTCGACGGATGAGGATAAACTGATATCCGTCGAGTCATAAAGTATTCCAGAAAAATAATTGACTTTTATTAGCAAGTAGTATATCGACAGATGACTAAACTCGATGGATAAGGGTCATCCGTCGAGATGCAAATTTTGACTTAGCCAAAATTTCATCCAAGACTTAAAAATCAACTAAATTTCTGGCTACATTACAACTTGCAAAATAACTCAGATAAATTTAAGAATAATTAAGCATACCTAACTCACTTACCAACCTTGAAAAGGTGGATTCATCCAGTGGCTTGGTAAGATTCTGCAAGTTGCTTCTCACTTGGAACAAAATGTAACTCCACAGTACCATTCATTACATGTTCCCTTATGAAATGGTACTTGATATCTATGTGCTTTGTCCTTGCATGTTGCACTGGATTTTCAGTGATGGCAATTGCACTTGTGTTATCACAGAAAATAGGAATCCTTTCAACTTGCAAACCATAATCTAGCAATTGATTTTTCATCCATAAAATCTGTGCACAGCAACTGCCAGCAGCAATATATTCAGCTTTAGCTGTAGAAGTAGAAACTGAATTTTGCTTTTTATTGAACTAGGACACAAGCTTGTTTCCTAGAAATTGGCAGGTTCTTGTTGTGCTCTTTCTATCAATTCTATAACCTGCATAATCTGGATCTGAATAACCAGTTAGATCAAAGCCAGAATCTCTAGGGTACCGAATGCCAAGTTTTGGTGTTCCCTTGAGATATCTGAAAATTCTTTTAATAGCTATCAAGTGAGATTCTCTAGGATCAGCCTGAAATCTAGCACATAAACAAGTAGCAAACATTATATCTGGCCTACTAGCTGTTAAGAAGTGAGCCAACCATGCCCCTATAACTTGAAATATCCACAGACTTTTCAGTAGTGTTTAATTCAAGCTTAGTTGTTGTGGCCATGGGAGTTTTTCCAGATGTGCAATCCATTAGATCAAACTTCTTTAAGAGATCAAAAATATATTTAGTTTGACTAATAAATATTCCATCACTAACTTGCTTAACTTGTAAACCAAGAAAGTAAGTTAGTTCTCCCATCATACTCATTTCATACTTACTTTGCATCAATTTGGCAAACTTTTTGCAAAGTTTCTCATCTGTAGAGCCAAAAATAATATCATCTACATAAATTTGAACAAGTGTACTAGAGCCATTAACATTTCTAAAAAATAAAGTTTTATCTACAGTACCTCTTGTGAAATGATTTTCCAAAAGGAACTTTGATAAAGTGTCATACCAGGCTCTAGGTGCTTGCTTCAGTCCATAAAGTGCTTTCAGTAGATAATAGACATATTATGGAAAATTTGTATCTTCAAAACCAGGAGGTTGACTAACATACACTTCTTCCTCCAAATCTCTATTTAGAAAGGCACTTTTGACATCCATTTGATAGACCTTGAAATTGGCATGGGCTGCATAGGCTAAGAAGATTCTGATGGCTTCAAGTCTTGCAACAGGAGCAAAAGTTTCATCAAAATCTATTCCTTCTTGCTGACAATAACCCTTAGTAACCAATCTAGCTTTATTCCTGATTACTATGCCATTTTCATCCATCTTGTTTCTGAATACCACTTGGTGTCTATTGGATTCTTTCCTTTAGGCTTGGGTACCAGCTTCCATACTGTTAGATATATTTGATAATGTCATGGCTAATATGTTTTATGTTTAGATTTCAGATCTTATTTGAACAGAACAAATCAGTACTTAACTGATCAGTACTTATACTGGACGTCAGAACTTAAGGGATATCAGTACTTATGTTATCAGGAGATAAGCATCAGGAGATAGATATCAGAACTTAAGTGCTGAAGGACGATCAGATAAGGACAGTAGCTGATTAAAGTTAAGAAGATCAAGATAAACATAAGAAGAGATATGCATGAAGAAGGAATTCCGTAAAGAATGGAATACTTGGAAGGAAAGATATCTGATTGATATATATTATGAAGCAGAATTATATTCCATATCAATTAGCGATTATCTTGTAACTGTGTAATATATAAACACAGACATAGGGTTTACACTATAAGTGTTATCATTATCGAGAATATTATTTACTGTAATCCTAGCAGCTCTCGTGATATTTTGTTCATCACTGAGAGATAACAGTTCCAGATTGTAACAGAGTTTATTGTTTCAATAAAGTTTGTTTTCTGTTACATAAGTTCTTGAAGTTTGATTTGATTGTAATAAACACTGTATTCACCCCCTCTACAGTGAAAGTGTGACCTAACAAGTGGTATCAGAGCCTTCTGTTAACACACATACAGTTAAAGATCCAAACACAATCATGTCTGACACAGAAACTCCAACTAAGCCTACCAAAACTGAGGAATCGTCAAAGACATCAACTCAGAGTCGATATGAGACTATCAGAGTTCCCATATTGAGACCATCTGAATATCCCATATGGAAGGTAAGGATGACCATGTTTCTGGAAGCAACAGATCCAGAATACCTTGATAGAATCAAGGAAGGGCCTCACAAACCTACCAAGCTCGCTGTTGTAGTTGCAGGTGAAGCAGCAAAGACCGTACCAAAGGAAAAGAGTGATTACACTGCTGAAGATATAGCATCTATTGCTAAGGATGCCAAGGTACGACACTTATTGCATAGTGCCATTGATAATGTAATGTCAAACAGGGTAATCAACTGCAAGACTGCTAAGGAGATATGGGATGCACTGGAGACAAGGTGTCAAGGAACTGAAACAGTTAAGAAGAACAGGAAGACAATACTCACTCAAGAGTATGAACACTTTGACTCTAGGAGTAGTGAGTCATTGACTGATGTATATGATAGATTTGTCAAACTCTTGAATGACTTGTCATTGGTTAATAAGGAGTATGATCTTGAAGATACAAACCTTAAATTCCTGTTAGCTCTTCCTGAATGTTGGGATTTGAAGGCAACAACAATAAGAGACAACTACAATCTTGATGAAACAACTCTTGATGAAATCTATGGAATGCTCAAGACTCATGAACTTGAGATGGAACAAAGAAGCAAGAGGAAAGGAGGAAAGTCAAGGACGGTTGCTCTCAAGGCTGAAGAGGAATCCCCCAAACCACCTTCCTCAAAGAAAGACAAGGGTAAAGCTCTTATCATAAAGTCTGATACTGAGTCATCAAGTTCTGAGAGTGATGACTCAGATTCTGAAAGCTTGCCTGAAACTGATGCTGATGAGGAGATGATGAAGCTGTGTGCTCTTATGGTGAAGGGAATCACAAAGATTGCATACAGGAAGTTCAGGAAGGGAAAGAAGTTTTCCAGGAAAGGCATAAGTTCTGATAAGAAGAATTTCAGAAGATCTGAAGGAAGAGGAGGAAAGTCTGACAGAGGAGATTACGCTAATGTTAAATGTTATAATTGTGGTGAAAAAGGCCACATATCTCCTGATTGCAAGAAGACAAAGAGTGACAAAGGCAAAGCTCTTGTCACAAAGCAGAAAAGCTGGACAGACACCTCAGACTCTGAAAGTGAGGAGAACTATGCATTGATGGCAAATGCTGATAAACCAAGTTCTGAGAGCAGTTCTGAAGCTGCTGAAACAAAGGTACCTCAGACTACTTATGCTTTTCATACTGATGATATTAATGAGTTGAGAAGATATCTTAAAACCATGTTTGTTAGTTATAGAGATCAAACTTTAACATGTGAAAGATTAACTTCTGAAAATCTTGCTTTTAGGAAAAGAAATGATTTCTTAGAAAAAGAGTTAGTCATGTTCCATCAAACTCAGAAGGATAGAGATGATGCTTTTTATGTTAGGGATGAAGTGCTAAAAATGAATGAATCTCTAAAAACTGAGTTAGAAAAGGAGAGAGAGGTTATCAGAACTTGGACTAACTCTGGCAAAACAACTCAAAATTTGCTAAGCAGTGGAAACTGGAAAGAGGGCTTAGGTAATGGAGAAAATAAAAATGAAAAAGGAACTGTAGAAATTAAGCCTGTTGATAAGCAAAAGCCGAAGTTAAAACCTGTTAAGTTTGTAACTGAAAAATCTGAAAATGAGAAATCAGAAGTTAAAAAGGAATTAGCTTCTGACAAACTAAAACAGGAAAAGACAACTGAAGTTAACATAGGCTTAATGACGAAGAAGCAGCTTAAGCATAAGCTGAAAGATGTTAAGAATGCAAACAAGGTAAAATCACCTAGGAAAAACAGAAATGGAAAGGAAGGTGTGAATAAAAGCAATAACTATAAATCTGTTCCTGATGCTCCTAGGAAAGCGTGTCATAACTGTGGAAGTTCTAACCATCTGGCTTCTTTTTGCAGGAAGAATAAGAATATTAACTCCTTATCTACAAAATCAGGAGTTAAGAGTCAGTCTGTTAGATACAAACCACAAGATCCTTGTTTTCATTGTGGTAGTTTATGGCATTCCATTTATACTTGTAAGGAATATCATAGTTTGTACTATGATTATTATCAAATAAAACCTTCTTTAAAGAAAGTTTCTGTTGTTCCTTCTAGTGTAAGTTCTGATTCAAAGTCTGGTAGTATAAGTTCTGATAAGAAAACTGTTAACATAAAATCTGATGCTAAATCCGCTGCAAATGTTAACAAACCTAAAAAGGCCAAAGGATCCAAGCAAGTCTGGGTCCTTAAAACTAATAATTAGTGGTCTTTTTGATTGCAGGGCAACAGGAAAAATATTTTAGTTCTGGACAGTGGATGTTCATGACATATGACTGGAAATAAGGCCCTGCTATCAGACTTTGTGGAGAAAGCTGGCCCAAGTGTTTCTTATGGAGATGGCAACATTGGAAAAACTTTGGGATATGGCAATATCAATCTTGGGAATGTCATCATTAAAGATGTAGCTCTGGTCTCAGGACTTAAACACAACTTACTGAGTATAAGTCAAATCTGTGACAGAGGTTATCATGTTGATTTCTTTGCAGAACATTGTGAAATAGTTAGTAAATCTAAAGAAAAAATTGTTCTGAAGGGATTCAGGCGTGGTAACATTTATGAAGCTAAGCTTTCAACAAGTACTGATGGTTCTGCAATCTGTTTAGTGAGTAGAGCCTCAACTGAAGAAAGCTGGAATTGGCACAAGAAACTCTCTCATTTAAACTTCAACAAGATAAATGAACTGATCAAGAAAGATCTTGTGAGAGGACTGCCAAAATCAGTGTTTGTTCCTGATGGTCTTTGTGACTCATGTCAGAAGGCTAAACAAAGAAAATCTTCATTCAAGAGCAAGACTGAATCATCAATTCTTGAGCCTTATTATCTACTTCATGTTGATCTATTTGGTCCAGTGAATGGCATGTCTATTGCAAAGAAGAAATATGCGTTGGTCATAGTAGATGAGTTCACCAGATACACATGGGTGTATTTCTTGCACACAAAAAGTGAAACTGCATCTATCCTGATTGATCATGTCAAACATCTGGATAAATTGATCAAAGATTCTGTGAAAATTTTGAGGAGTGATAATGGCACTGAATTCAAGAATCTGATAATGGAAGAGTTCTGCAAAAATCATGGAATAAAGCAGGAATTTTCTGCTCCTGGAACTCCACAGCAAAATGGAGTTGTTGAAAGGAAGAATAGAACTCTCATTGAAGCTGCACGAACAATGCTTGAAGAAGCAAAGCTTCCAACCTATTTCTGGGCTGAAGCTGTGCAGACTGCTTGTTTTACTCAAAATGCAACACTCATTAACAAGCACGGAAAAACACCATATGAGATGGTGAAGAACAAGAAGCCAAATCTCAAATACTTTCATGTATTTGGATGTAAGTGTTTTGTTCTCAAGACTCATCCTGAACAGCTATCCAAGTTTGATCTAAAAGCTGATGAGGGAATCTTTGTTGGATATCCACTTTCTACAAAAGCCTTCAGAGTCTATAATTTGAGAACAAAAGTGGTCATGGAATCTATCAATGTCTCTTTTGATGACAAGAAGATCACTGGACTTGAAGATTGCATTGATCATGATCAGCTGAGATTTGAAAATGAAGATTCATATTCTGATACCTCAAATCCTGACAGTCTAAGTCCTGATACTGTAAATTCTGATGGATTAAACTCTGATGTTATTGAAACTGTGGTGACTACGTCAAAGGAAGATGCACCAATGCAGGGGGAGCATACTCAAGATATTATCACATCTCAAGAAGCATCAGAACATACATCTGGCTCTTCAAATTCTGATTCGTCAAGTTCTGATAAGCCAAGTACTGACAGTACTGAAAATCTAAATACTGAAGGATCCAACTCAGAGAGCATAGTTTCAGGGGGAGCATCAGAAAATGAAACCGAAGACAGCATGAATCATGGGGGAGCATCCAGTTCTAGAGAAAATCTTCCATCTGCAAGGAAGTGGACAAAATCACATACACCTGATTTGATAATTGGAAATCCTGAGGCAGGTGTCAGAACTAGAACAGGTACTTCGAATGAATGTTTTTACAATTCTTTTCTCTCTCAGTCTGAGCCAAAGAAAGTGGAAGAAGCTCTTCAAGATGCTGATTGGGTGCAAGCAATGCAGGAAGAGTTGAATGAATTTGAAAGAAACAAAGTCTGGACCTTAGTGCCAAGACCTAAGAATAGATCGGTTGTTGGTACAAAGTGGGTATTCAGAAACAAAACTGACAGTGATGGCATAATTGTAAGGAACAAGGCAAGGCTGGTTGCAAAAGGATATTCTCAACAGGAGGGAGTTGACTATGATGAAACATTTGCGCCAGTTGCTAGGTTAGAAGCCATAAGGATATTCATGGCTTATGCTGCTCACAAAAAGTTTACTGTCTTTCAAATGGATGTGAAAAGTGCTTTTCTCAATGGAGAATTGGAAGAGGAAGTATATGTTGAACAACCTCCAGGCTTTATAGATTCCAAACATCCAGATTATGTCTATAGGCTTGATAAAGCACTTTATGGACTTAAGCAAGCTCCTAGAGCATGGTATGAGACTTTAGCTCAGTTTCTTCTGGAAAGTGGATTCAACAGAGGAACTATTGACAAAACACTGTTCTATCTCAACCATGGCAAGGACTTACTTTTGATCCAGATTTATGTTGATGATATTATTTTTGGGTCTCCAAATGACAAACTTTGCAAAAAGTTTGCCAAACTAATGCAGTCAAGATATCAGATGAGTATGATGGGAGAACTTAGTTATTTTCTGGGCCTTCAAGTCAAGCAGAGTGAAGAAGGAACTTTTATTTGTCAATCTAAGTATACCAGAAACTTGCTGAAGAAATTTGGAATGCAAGACTGTTCAAGTGCATCCACTCCCATGGCCACTGCAACAAAACTGGATAAGGATACTGGTAATTCAGTAGATATCACTGATTACAGAGGTATGATTGGCTCACTTCTCTATCTAACTGCTAGTAGACCAGATATCATGTTTGCTACCTGTCTTTGTGCAAGATTTCAAGCAGATCCAAGAGAACCTCACTTAACAGCTGTAAAAAGAATCTTTAAGTATCTTAAAGGAACAGCTGATCTAGGTTTATGGTATCCTAGAGAATCAGATTTTAAATTAATAGGTTACTCAGATGCAGATTTTGCAGGTTGCAAAATTGACAGGAAAAGCACAAGTGGTAGCTGCCAATTTCTTGGAGGCAGGTTGGTTTCTTGGTATAGCAAGAAACAAAAGTCAATTTCCACATCAACTGCAGAAGCAGAGTATATTGCTGCAGGAAGCTGCTGTGCACAGATTCTTTGGATGAAGAATCAGTTACTGGATTATGGGTTAACATATTTCAAAATCCCTATTTACTGTGATAATCAAAGTGCTATTGCTATGACAGGTAATCCAGTTCAACACTCTATGACAAAGCACATCAGCATCAGGTACCATTTCATCAGGGAACATGTGGATGAAGGTACAGTGGAATTGCATTTTGTTCCCACAGATCAACAAGTAGCAGATATCTTCACAAAACCACTATGTGAAGCTACCTTTACAAAATTGGTAAATGAACTTGGAATGATTTCAGGTTCTTTCTCTAAATCTGCTTAAACTTGTTCTATGTTATCAGACTTTATGATCAGTATTTACAGAATTAATCTCTTTGTATATTCTGTGCATTATTTGATAAATGTTTTTAAGTACTGACTGTTGTCTGATACATTTCTCTTAACTCTAATAAGTGATATATCTGTTTAAGTAATCATTCTATCCTATGAGGATAATTGTGCTAGATACTGACCTACTAGTCTTCAATAAACAAATGATCCCATGAAAGAAGTAATTATTTCTGTGGAAATCTTATGACACAAGCAAATTCTGATACTTGAGCTTAGTTTAGTTTACTTTATTCATCTTATTACTAAGTCCCAAATTAGAATAATGCTACTCATCTGTTTAAGTTCTGATTCTAGTAAAACTGCTGAATGTACTAAGTGCTGATAAACCTCACTTATCAAAAAAAAAAAAAAAAAATAATAATATCAGGTACTCCTTTGAGATCTAGAGTAAAAATGTGAATGGGACGACCCAAGTGCATAGCTGGTATTAAGTAAATATGCATTAGAAAAGCAAAATATTTTTCTTGGTGACTGTTCACACTCTATGATTACTGGAGAAATACTCTGATAATAGCATAAATTCTGATAAGCAGTCGTGACTCACTTACACTGAGAAGCCACTGTAAAAGAGAATTTTAAAGATGCATAAAATTAGCACAAAAACAGTTGAGGTGGACTCATGCATGAACTCATTTATCAGTAGGTTTCAGGATAATGATAGCTCTTTAGCAAAATTTTAATTATGACTTATTTCTAAGATGTACTGAAGTAAATCAGACTTTACTCTTTATTAGTTATTTAGCTTAATGCACACACAAATCACTCCATATGAATGATGAAATTTTTGTGGTGGTCTATGTTCTTTTAGACAAACAGTCACTGTATCCCTTTGCACAAATTCTGAGGACACGTTCTAGTTATATGGTCTGATGATTAAGTCCTGAAGACTATAACTCAGAACTTGTATGAAAACTTACTAAGATAGGTATTCCTTGTTCGAGTTAAGACATTATGTTCTGATGACTGTTAAGTTCTGGTATAGGTCTAAGTTCTGGTATAGGTCTAAGTTCTGATTTTTCAGTCTAACCCTTTACTTGACTTATCTGTGAGTAAAATTTGGTAACAGTCTCAGATTAATTTCAAAATGTTGAAGTGGAAGATTAATAGTCTATGGTTAAAACATAATGGCACTCGTCCTTGAACAGTTCACTCTTGTTACATGTGCACATTCCTTTTCCAATGACTATTATTCTTTTTCAAGTCTAGGGAGACGAGGTAGACTTAACTCTATCTGTCAGCATTAAATATCTTTGTGTCTCCTGGCATTCTCTTGCCTATATAATCAGCCACTTCACTTTAGCCCTTTCATCAATTTTTCTCACAATCTTAACTTCATATTCTTTTTCAAAAGCATCATGGTTCGATACAACATGTTTTTGAATTACCAAAATTTTCATATGGAGCTAAGCTGCGCCGACTGGCAGCAGGAGTGGCATGTAACTGCCATTCCTGAAGAGATATGGGGCTCAGTCCCACAGGCGGTGCTGAACCAACTTCTGTTCTTCGAGATGGACTATCAGCTTCATCTTGATCGATTGGAGGCGGAACGGCGGGAAGCTATCCGTCAGCAAGAGCGAATCATTCGACTCGCTATCTTGTTTGTCGAAGATAGGAAGAGGAAGATGACTTAATCTCGTCTTCTTCCTGTTCTTCTTCATCCTCAGCTTTGTCAGGCTTCTTAGCTAGGACTAAGGCTGTTGATGTTAGATTTAGAAGCTTAGGACAAGAATGTAAAAGTTCTGATGTAATTTCAATTTCATCAATGTATTATTTTGATATATTAATGGAATTTGTTTTAAGTCTTATGATCTTGTCTCTGAGAAATTTTGATATGCATTGATAAATCCTGATAAATATTCTGATGATCGTATAAATTGTGTCTGATTTTAAGTTCTGATACTGTTTTATCAGTACTTACTTAACTGATTGATTTTACTCATTCTCACACACAGTTTTTTTTCTCGGAATATTAATATTGCAGAGTAAAATATTTGAATTAGTGGGAACAGTTTCAATTTTAAATTAACACTGATTCACCTTGATTAATGGAATCTAGGTAAGTGAAACGGTTTGTTTTTCCTTGAAAAACTGCAAGTGGGTGGTAATTATTCCTTATTTACCGTGCCCATTACTTTTTGCTTTCTCTATGTAAAACAGGTGTCAAGGTATTTCCCACTACTTTTAAATGCATGTCTGCCATGTGTCCTCAACGGTTACTTTTTGTGTATAAGTAAAAGAGAGCAAAGTTTTTCAAATCTTTTATTTACCATTATATTTTATCTCTCTCTTTACTTTTAAACTCTCTCATCTTCTGACGATTTTCTTTTCAGAGGCATTTTCTCAAACACATTACAGGTTACCGTTTTCTTATCAAAACATAATGGCACCCAAGGACATTTTCTTTGATGGAGCAAAGTTTGTTCCTAATAACTTCTCTGCGATACTACACACTACAGAGGCACCCTCTGAATTTCATTTTATTCAAGACTTTCTCACAAGTTCTGATATTGGGTTTGCTCTAACTGAGCCTACATCAATTTCTGGGGTTCAAGTACTGGAGTTTTGGAGGAGTGGAGTATATGACAATGGTGGTGCTCACGGGTCCCCAAGTTTAATATTTTCATCAGGGGAAAATGAGTATGTTGTGACTCTGTCTACGGTTAGACAGGCATTACAGCTTCCTGAGGACTGTGTTTATTCTACTGTTGATGACTCAGTTCTTCAAAATATGATGGTTAGTCTGGGATATGAAGGGACATTGACCAAGCTTGGACAGTTGAAGAGATCCTTCATACGGAGGGAATGGAGTTTCTTCTTTGATTGCATTACCAAAGCTTTCGCCAACAAATGTACAAATTTTGATGCAATTCCCATATTCAGCCAACAAATCGGGTATGCACTTCTAAATCACACTGATTTTGATTATGCACGTGCAGTTTTGGGTTCTATTGGGGATAGGATGACAGAAGATCGCAATACTGTATATTTTGCAAGATTTTGTCAGCTTATTTATAATTTTTGTTATAATTCCCCCCAAAATTTTGGTGATCTCATTCCATCTTTCAGAATAGCTAAGAGAGCTTTTACTGATTTATTATCTTCTGATAATAAAAAGGCTGTGTTAAGACCCCTCTTAATACCTTTATCTGTCAAACAAGCCTTAATCACCTATGATCCTGTTAAGTACACTGCACTTTATCCTGATGTTCAAACATCAGAACCTGGTTCATCAGCACCTACCATCTCTACTCAGCCACCTCAAACCTCTCAACCATCTCTCAGAACATATCTCAAGTCCTATGTGAAACCTACATCTTCCAAGCCAAAGAGAACAAAGACTGTTTCTCACACACCTCAGAAGAAGAGGAGGATCACCTTGAGAGATGACTCAGATTCTGAGGAACCGATTCTTTCTTCAGAACCTGTGGTAACTGCAGCTGAGAAAAAGATTTCTCAGAAGGATTCTGAACTTGGAGGATCTAAGCTTCTCAAGAGGCTTAGAAAAATGACAATTCCTGACACTTCCAAGGACTCTAAATTACCAAGGACATACCAGAAACAGAGGGTAAAAAGGCCAGTTTCAGATGATGATGAGGAAGCAGCTAAGGAAGGGGATCAGGAATCTCTGATCTCACAAGAAAAAGAATTTGCTCCAGTTACTTCTTCTCCATCCACTCAATCTCAGGAAACTGTATCTGACAAGGCTAATTTCCCATCTGTGTCTCTTGGTCATCAAGGCACAAGTGTTGATAATGCTGATCAACACTTAGTTGTGCCTGGAGTAATTTTCTTAGAAGCTCCAACAACAACAAATCTTTTGCCAACAACTGTTACTGATGCTATTAAAACTCCGGAATTCCCTAAGTCATCTTCTCTGCATCTAGACACTGATGATCAGACTTTAGGTGAGCATCAGGATTTGGCTGTTGATCAGAACTTAGCATCAGATCAGCAATTGGAGGATGCTGACGCCTCCATTGCTACTCACACTGCTATTATATCAGATGATACTGATTCTATAAGTTCTGATGCTGCACATGCTGGGGATACTGGTGATGCTGCTCCAACTGCAAATACTGATGCAGCAGGTCCTTCAGGACAAATTCCTCTTTCAAAGTCTGAACTAGTAAAGAAGTATGTTACAGAGGAACCACCAGTGCCTTGGAGTGAAACTCCTGCAGGACAGGAGTGGACTAAGGAATGGAACTCAGTCTCATGTATTCCATCTGCGTTACATCTTACTGAGCACTTTACTAAAGCTGATGAAATGTTAAATTCTGATGATTTCAAAGCTCAGCTTCGTGTCACTGCATTGAGTACTAAAAATCTACAAGGTCTTCATTCAATTACTCATGCCGACATACACAAGATTCAGGAGAACTTTATCAAACAAGAACAAGTTTGGAAACTTGATAAGAAAAAGTTCTTTCAACCATCTATGGATAGGATTGCTTATATTGAGAAGACTCAAGATCGCCAACAAGCACAGATTGATAAAATTCTGCAAAATCAAGCTTCTCAGCAATCACAACTGACAGAAATCCAATCTTCAGTGGAATTGCTTATCTCTCTTCTACTTCCTGCTGATGCCAAAAAGGGGGAGAAAGTGATTAAGTCCAAATGCAAGGATGACAAGACACTGCAAGGAAAGGATGATGAAAAAGATGACCAAGGAAACTCTGGAATGGGTGGAGGTCATAGTCAAAGTAAAAGATTCTCATCAAGAAATGCTGAAATTACAAGTCACAGGATAAGTTCTGATACTGGGAAGAGATTAAGTTCTGATACTGGTAAAAGAATAAATTCTGATGAACTTCTAGATCTTGATGAAGAAATGTCAAGACAGTTATTTCTTCAAGAAAATCCAGGAATGGACTTGGAAAGTTTAAAGGAAGAAGAAGCTAGACTTAAATCAGAGAAAGTCACATCTAAATCCGAAGCTTCTGGTAAAAAGTCACTTCCAAAACTGAAAGGTATTGTGATTAAAGAAAAGGCACAAACTGAAGCAACATTTGCTAAATCACAACCAAAGATAGACCCAAGATCCAAGGGTAAAGAAAAGGTTGGTGAACCTGTCAAAGTCTATGTACCTCCTGAAGATGAAGAAATTACTGATGACAAAGATAATCTTGCTCTGACTTCAAGAAAAGTTCTTAAAACAACCTCTGACACAGCCCAAGTTTTTCAGAGTCAAGAAATTAAAAGTTCTGATATTCAAAAGAAGCAAGTAACCTCTGACACAGCTCAAGTTAACTTGATATCAGAAGGAAGATCAAATACACTCCTACCAGGATTCACTAAAGCAAAACAAACTCAACCTTTGAAGACTACTGCAAGTCGTTTTGAAGCTAGAGTAGTTACTGGAAAGGAAGCAAGAGATAAAACTGGATTGGGAAGTGCTGATGAAAGAAGAGTACACAACACTACCAATGATCCAACTTCCTTGTGTGAACCAGGAATTGGAGCAACTCCTGAAAGATTGAATCAATTGGAATCTGTACAAATGGTTTACCATACCTACTTGAAGGAACACATCTTGTTGTATTTCATGACAGATGGTAGGGTTTATCATATAAGACAAAATGCCATTCCATTGAAGTATTTTGAAGAATTGGAGCATGTATTATTCTTACTTCAAGTGGATGACAGATTGACAGGGACTGCTGCAAATTATTTGAAAGAACAGATTCAGAGACAGAAAAGACTTTATTCTGTTAAGTCTGACAGCATATATGTTCCAAAGTACAGAAATCACAATGGTGATATTGTTGATATGAAGCCTAATACTGCACAGATCAGAACATATCTTGGTATTAAGGGGCTTGAATTCAATCTAGAGTCTAACAAAGCTTATGTCATAAGACTAGATCGGGAGTTGAGAAGAGCAAAGATTAATGATCTCAGAGCTGCAATATTTCAAACTGGTGAAGATACTGCAGAGCTTAAAGATGTCAAACGGAGAATGATTGATGAACTCAGATATGCTGAGAAATGTTTGTTGAAGAATTATCTCAGAACAACTCCTGACATCAGAGAGATCAGAAAATGATGAAGCCAAGTCAAAGATCTACAACTACTTAAATTCTGATGTGTATACAGACTAAAGTTGTTATCAGAAGTTGAATTGGTAAAAGCTTTAAGGACTGTAAGTTGTAGTTATCTTGTCTATTTCTCATGCATTTGTACTTAATGTTTTTGACATCATCAAATATCTGTTAAACTTGTATATTTTGATAATTTACAAGTTGGGGGAGATTGTTAGATATATTTGATAATGTCATGGCTAATATGTTTTATGTTTAGATTTCAGATCTTATTTGAACAGAACAAATCAGTACTTAACTGATCAGTACTTATACTGGACGTCAGAACTTAAGGGATATCAGTACTTATGTTATCAGGAGATAAGCATCAGGAGATAGATATCAGAACTTAAGTGCTGAAGGACGATCAGATAAGGACAGTAGCTGATTAAAGTTAAGAAGATCAAGATAAACATAAGAAGAGATATGCATGAAGAAGGAATTCCGTAAAGAATGGAATACTTGGAAGGAAAGATATCTGATTGATATATATTAGGAAGCAGAATTATATTCCATATCAATTAGCGATTATCTTGTAACTGTGTAATATATAAACACAGACATAGGGTTTACACTATAAGTGTTATCATTATCGAGAATATTATTTACTGTAATCCTAGCAGCTCTCGTGATATTTTGTTCATCACTGAGAGATAACAGTTCCAGATTGTAACAGAGTTTATTGTTTCAATAAAGTTTGTTTTCTGTTACATAAGTTCTTGAAGTTTGATTTGATTGTAATAAACACTGTATTCACCCCCTCTACAGTGAAAGTGTGACCTAACACATACATTATTCCTTTCAAATTGATTTAGCTCCTCCTGCATAGCTAAAATCCAATCAGGATCCAACAAAGCTTCTTCTACCTTCTTTGGTTCTTCCTTTGACATAAAGCTGCTGTATAGACATTCTTCCTGAGTTGCTCTTCTTGTTTGAACTCTAGAAGAAACATCACCAATGATAAGCTCAAAGGGGTGATCTTTTGTCCATTTCCTTTGTTGAGGTAGATTAGCTCTATATGAAGAGGCCTCATGATTGTCTTGATGTGTGATTGAGTTTTGATTTCTAGAAACTCCCCCTGAGTTTGTGGATCTTTGATTTGAGAAAGGAGAATTTTCTGTAGGTGATCTGTCTTGACCTCCTGCTCCTTTTGATGACCTGACGGATGGTGAATTTTGAGTACCGACGGATGAGGCAGGTTGTCTTCCGACGGATAACACAGATTGCCTTCCGACGGATGAAGCATTATGTAACTCGACGGATGTTGAGTTTTGTGCTTCATTGGTGGTGGATTTGTCTGCATTATCCTTAGACACTATTTCTTGATCACTCTCATTATCACTTTCATCACTAACCATCTCAACATTGTCGAATTTAAGGCTCTCATGGTAATCTCCATCTTCCAGTCCTTCAATCTTTTTATCATTAAACATAACATGTATAGATTCCACAACAATGTTGGTTCTTAGGTTGTAGATTCTATATGCTTTACCAACAGCATATCCAACAAAAATTCCTTCATCTGCTTTAGCATCAAACTTCCCATTTTGATCAGTTTGATTTCTCAGGATATAGCATTTGCAGCCAAAGACATGAAGAAAGTTTAGAGTTGGCTTCATTGTTCTTGAATAATTGATAGGGAGTCATGCATCTTGCTTGATTAATCAGAGAAATGTTCTGAGTGTAGCATGCGGTATTTACAGTTTCAGCCCAGAAATATGTTGGTAGTTTAGATTTTTCAAGCATTGTCCTTGCAGCTTCAATAAGTGATATGTTCTTCCTTTCCACTACTCTATTCTGTTGTGGAGTCCTTGCTGCTGAAAACTCATGCAGTATCCCATTTTCTTCACAGAATTCTCTCATGACAGAGTTTTTAAACTCAGTTCCATTGTCACTCCTAATTCTTCTAACTTTGAAATCAGGATGATTGTTGACTTGCCTTATGTGATTGATGATGATTTCACTAGCCTCATCTTTAGACTTTAGAAAATATGTCCAAGAGAACTTTGAGATATCATCTACAATTACTAGGCAAAATCTTCTCCTTGAGATTGACAATACATTGACTAGTCCAAACAAGTCCACGTGAAACAGTTATAAAGGTTCTTCAATTGCTGAATCAAGTTTCTTCCTGAATGATGCTTTGATCTGCTTCCCCTTTTGGCAGGCATCACACAGTCCATCCTTTGAAAACTCCACGAGAGGAATACCTCGTACCAGTTCTTTCTTTAGAAGCTCATTCATGGTCTTGAAGTTTAAATGAGATAGCTTCTTGTGCCATAGACAACTTTCATCCTGACTTGCTTTACTGAGAAGACAAGTTACAAATTCTGCTTTAGTTGAGTTGAAATCAGCTAGGTACACATTTCCTCTTCTCACACCAGTGAGAACCACTTTGTTGCTTTGATTATTAGTCACAACACAGGCTTCTTTGTTGAAGGTTACTGAATTGCCTTTGTCACAAAGCTGGCTGATACTCAACAGATTATGTTTGAGACCATCCACTAAGGCAACCTCCTCAATGATTACATTGTCTTTTGAAATCAAGCCATATCCCACAGTATAACCCTTGCTGTCATCTCCAAAAGTAATACTTGGGCCAGCTCTCTCCTTAAACTCTGTGAGCAGGGTAGAATCACCAGTCATGTGTCTTGAACAACCACTGTCCAAGTACCAAAGATTCCTTCTGTTTCCCTGCACACATCAAAATCAAATCAAGTTGATTTTGGTACCCAAGTTTCCTTGGGTCCTGCCTTGTTAGCTTTCTTCTTCCGTTTCTTAGGTCTTAACTCATTTGACTTAGGAATTTCAGATTCTTCCTTAGTCATTTGGGTTGGGCCTTTGAAACCATTTAATGCAACAGAATTATCATGCATATTATGGCTACCAGGAAATGGCATGCTCGGTGTAAACATGTTATTCCAGTAGGGCATGCTAAATGGCATTTGAGGCATACTGTATGCATCATAGTATGGATTAGGTGCAAATGGCATATTAGCAAACTGTGCATTCATGTTCTGTGTAGGCATAACATTAACAGACATGGGAGGCATTGCATTCATGTTGGGAAATTGAGACTGAACAGACATGGGAGTAGGCATGGCAGATTTGCAATTAACAGACAAATGATTTACACTACCATACTTGACACAGATTTTTCTAGGAGCATATTTATCAGGTGTGTATTTATTGTGTTTGTTAATCCCTACTTTACCATTCATTTTGTTTTTCTTTTTAGTCTCCGTTTTTATCTCAATTTTCTCAAGTCTGTCACTTAGCTGTTTGACAGTCATGTGACCAACATTACCCATTTTTCCTTTCTTAACTTGACTTGACTCTCCTGAAACAAATTTCTTGGAAACAGACCCATACTTCTCATTTAGCTTGATTAGTTTGGCTTTGCTAATGGGCTTGCTCACAGCCGACAGATGAGGATTTTCATCTTTCGACGGATAACACTTTTTTTTATCCGACGGATAGTCCTCATCATCCGAGTCTACATCTGTCAGCAAACCATCTACCAAATTAGGTTCTAGTTTCTCTTTATTCTTTTTCCAGGCTTCATCACAAAAAGACTCAATTCCTTGAACTTTGGTGATTTGAGCATGGACATCCCTGGATGTTTTCCATGCTTTAATCACCTCTTGTTCACGCTCGAGCTGCTTCTTTAAAATCTCTTCCTTTTTCAAGGACATAGTTAATTCCTCCTTGGCAATCTTACACTCAATCCTTAGTTTCTCAAAATCAACAAACTGAGACTCAAGCACATTATTCCTCTCACTTAAAAACAAGTTGTTTTCTTTGATTTTAGCATTTTCTTTAGTAAGAGACTTAAGTGTAACACGCAAATGATATAATTCTGTAGACATGTCATTTATGGCATCATTACACTCAGCTTTAGATAAATGTGCAAGGTTTATAGTGATTACCTGATTGCTTGAGCAACTTGTCTCTGTTTCATCAGACTTGGCCATTAGGGCTAGATTGACATAGCTGACATCTTCATCTTCATCCAAACCATCCGCTGCCCAGTCATTCTCTTGTGTAATAAAAGCCCTTTCCTTTTGTATGAGTAGATCAAATTATTTTTGCTCATAATCCACAGACTCAAACCTTTTCTTACTGGAATCTGACTTTCTACACTCATTTGCAAAATGCCCTGCCAAGCCATATTTGAAACATTTGAATTTTGACTTGTCCACCATGTTTCTATTTGGCTTGGCTGCTCCAAAGTTCTTCTTAAACTTGAGCTTGGCAAATCTCCTGGAAAGAAAGCTAGGTGCTCATCAATGTCCTCCATGTCATCTTGACTCAATGAATCTTCACTTTCTACTGCAATCCTCTTGCCCTTGCTTTCACAGACCTTAGAAGTTGACTCAACAACTTCCATCTTCACTTCCTTCTCCTTTTCCAAATCAGCAACTAGTGCAATGGATCCTCCTTTCTTCTTTTCCTCTCTCCATCCTTTCATCCTGCTTTACCTCAAGCTCATAGGTCTTCAGGATGCCATACAGTCTCTCCAAAGTAAACTCTTTATAATCTTATGAGTTTCTTAATGAGACTGTCATTGGTTTCCATACCTTTGGAAGAGATCTAAGGAATTTCAGATTAGAGTCTTTAGTCTGATAGACTCTTCCATGCAACTTAAGAGCATTTAGTAGTTTTTGGAATCTACTAAAACTGTCAGTGAGTGACTCACTTTCCTCATTGTGAAAATGCTCATATTGCTGAATCAAGAGCTGTATTTTATTTTCTCTAACTTGCTCGGTGCCATCACAAATTATCTATATAGTATCCCAGACTTCCTTGGCAGTTTTACAGTTAATAATGTTGTCAAACATGTCTGCATCAACTCCATTGAACAGAATGTTCATGGCCTTTTTATCCTTCCTGACTTGTTCAATGCCAGGATCAGACCATTCGTGCCTTGGCTTGGGAACTGATGGCTCGTTTCCTGTTGCAGCTCTCATTGGAACAAGAGGACCTCTTTCTATGCAATCCACATAGGCCTCATCTTGAGAAAACATATGAAGATGCATCTTTACCTTCCAATGATGGTAATTATCTTTATCTAGAAAAGGAATCTTGACTCCAACGTCTTTCTTGTTCATCTTGCTGAATTGTTTTGATCTTTAAACTCTTTGTAGATTAAGAGCTTGCTCTGATACCAATTGTTAGTCCCTTAACAATATAGCAAGAATTACAGAAGGGGGGTTGAATGGAATTCTTGAACCTTTTTCTCGAAATAAAAATGTTCAACTCGAATATAGATATAAGTGTTTTGATTAGCATAATGCGGAATAGAAACTTAATTGAATCAAAACATAAGTAATTAAAAATAACAGTCTTTAAAAACTTTCTGGTGGATTTAAACAATTCCACCAGAGATATATATTATATAACAAGAGGACTCTGTGTGCAAGAATGCTCACAGCTGCTTACAAATTGAACTGCTGAGAATACAGGGAAATGCTAATGATTCTGCTTACAAAGATTTCTCTGTTTTTATTTCTCAACTTCACATTCTCTATTTGCTACATTCTTGGTTTATATATTACCAAGATTACAAAGTCAAAAAGACTGAATAAATATAAAAACTATCAGTCTTAAGCTTTGCTGTTTTTCGTCTTCTATTATCCAGTTAATGGGCTTCCACAGTAGATTTGTATACATCTCAACGGCCGTGCTCAGATTTCACTGTTCAACTGCTGTTTGAATTCTTTATATGATCATCCTTTGGATTTTATGAATATCTGTTGGATATATGATCATCCGTCGACTTTCTGAACATCCGTTGATGGCTTCATTGATCATCCGTCGACTGCTATATTAAACATCCGTTGATAGTCATTTGATCATCCGTCGATGGCTTTGTTAATCATCCGTCGGTAGCTATTTTGGCACTTGACTTCATTTCACTTATGCAGAATTACAAGACATCATTTATATACAATTAATCAACCTATTCTGCATATCTAGTCAAAGTCAACATGACTTATAGGCTACTACAAAAATCTATACAAAGATGTATACAGAACTGTGTTACAGACTTATTTTTACATAAGCTACTCACTCGGATAATAAGTTAACATCCGTCGGGACTATAATGAGTTATCCACCGGGACTATAATTCTTATCCGTCGAGTGCTACATTATTTCACTAAGAAAATGTACTTAGATGTTTTGTTTATGAAATCATCAAGTACACAACATATGCACAACAGATTCCTACAGCTAACATTCAAGGTTTTAATAAATAATCTGAACTCAAGAATATCATCAGTAACAAAAGTAGAGTTGTTTGAGGTACCTTAGTCTCAGGTGCCTCAGATTCACTATCAGTATTTTCCATGAGAGAATAGTTGACACCCTCATCAAATTCTGAAGTATCATCTCAGTTCTACTTCTTTGTGATTAAGACTTGCTTCTTTTCATATTTTGGCTTCCTGCAGTTAGCTGCAAAGTCTCCAACCCAATCACAATTGTAACACTTTAGCTTGGACTTCTCAATTTTCCCAGACTTGGACTTCTTTTCATCATGTTTCCTATAGTTCTTCTTATCAGAGTTTGAAGAACTAGAGCCTCTCCTGGAAAACCTCTTTTCTTTCTTGAAATTCTTGTAAACCATCCTCTTTTTCACCATCAAAGAAACCATATTCAAGATCTTCTCATCATCAGAATGATCACTTTCACAGTCTATAGAGATATCAGAGTTTGAGTCATCATCAATATTTGATGACTCGGTATCAGACTTTGCAACCATAGCCTTTCCTCTTGAATGACTCTTTCCCTTAGACCTTTCCTTTGGCTTCTCTTCGGCCTTCAGTGCAACTTGTCTAGATATAGACCCTTTTCTCTTGTACCTTTGCTCCATCTCCAGTTTATGAGTCTTCAGCATTCTAAAGATCTCATCCAGAGGTGTATCTTCAAGATCATAGTTGTCTCTTATGGACGTGACCTTAAAATCCCACTTTTCAAAGAGTGTAAAAAGAAACTTCAGATTTGAATCTTCTAGATCATACTCTTTTTCCACAAGTGCCAGATCATTCAACAATTTATGGAACCTGTCATAGATCTCATTTAGTGACTCATCATATTTTGAGTAAAAGTGCTAATACTCCTGTGTGAGTATTATTTTCTAGTCTTCTTAATAGTAGTTACGTCTTGACACTTCACTTCCAAAATGTCCCATATTTCCTTGGCAAATTTACATCCAATCACTCTATTGGACATAACAATATCCAACTGCTATGCAAGAGATGTCTGACCTTATGTTAAACACGAAGAAGATGTGCTTCTTGGTCTGTCGAGCCAAAGGAAATGGAAGGGCCAAATCCAAAGTGACAATATTTAGATTCACTCTACCAAATGTATGTGTATCAACCTACTTTTCATAGAATAATGACATTGCAAGATCAGTAGTTGAAGTTTTGGTTTATAATAACTATATTTATGTACTTTAATAAAGAATATTTAGAACCGATTCTGAGATATGTGGAGTGGTAGTCCACGAGTATTGTTGTTATGAGTTATTGAATGTAATATGCAGGTTTATGAAGTATGGTATCGTGACGGTCTGAATCCGCGAAAGTGTGGGTTTTGGGGCGTACTAAATTTCACTAAAATTTCTAAACGTTATGAATTCATGTGAACCCTAATAGTCACTATTCTATAATGATTCAGTCTTTTAGCTTGTAGGTCCATCTATTTGCTTTACTTCAAATTTGACTAAGTTAAAATCATTCATACATGGTAACACTTATAGGGAGACTACTAGTGTCTATTATGCTATAAATTGTGTTTACTATTTGATTGTATATAGGCTAAAGTATATGGAAATTCATAAGTAGAATTATTATTTTATTATAAAACTAACACTAATATATATAGCAAGATTTACATTTTATTCTACTCTAAATTCACCCTCAAAATAGAAGTATTTGCAACCATTAATATAAGTTAAAATGGCTTTTATATATCAAATTAAATATTTGTATAACATCATTGTGTATCCTACAAAATTTAAAATATACGTTTCATTTATAAAATCGTTCAATCCGAAATATCAACAGATCAATACTCCACTTACATCCATAATTGATTCTTATCTCGATATATCTCTAAGACTATCTATAACCTTATTTATAGGGTCATGCGTCAATAGTTATAGTCATGATTCACCACATCAATTTCCAAGGGTGGTGTAAAAGGTAATTTACATATACTTATTTATGTGGCAGAAAAAAAATAATACCCAATATTATTATCTAATAATCGTTAAAATAGTTTTATTATTTATTTTATGATCTTCTATTATGCATAATAATATTGTAATTTTTATTTTTAGAATTGTGAATGTGTGTGTGTGTGAGTGTGTGTTTGTGAAGGTGTTCCCCTTTTATCAATGTTTGGAGAAAAATAGTTGTATGGAGATAACATGCTACTAAACATATTTTCAAAGTTTTGTATTTTCATTAATAGATAAAACTTAATATTTGGTGAAAGTAAAATAAATTTTGATTGATTTTTTAAGGACAGGGCGAGGAAACATGGCTAAAAAAGTTAAAAGCTCCAACAAGAGTAAACTATCTGCTCTTGTAGTTGATGATGATGTAGTTTGTAGGACTGTTCATTGTGCTTTCCTAAGAAGACATGGATTTGAAACCTCTTCTGTTGAAAGTGGAAGGCAAGCTGTGGATCTCATCCGTTCTGGGAAAAAAATTGACGTTATATTTATGGATATCATAATGCCGGAGATGAATGGTGTTCAGGTTATTTTATTTATATTTATACATATTATATTAAAGTATTCCACATAGTGTTTGATTGTTATCAGCATGATTCTAAAGATACATCATTTTATTTTAGGCTACTAGAGCACTGCGAGCAATGGGAGTGAAGTCAATGATTGTTGGCATTGACTGTGATCTCGACTATATTAATGAAGACTTTATGCAAGCTGGTATGGATCGTGTTTATGAGAAGCCCATGACGTCTGAGATCGCCATCTCTGTGCATCAAACGCTTTTAAATAACAACATTGTGTAATACTCAGTGGAACATGCTTGAACCTAAAGCGCAAGAAGTGTTACAAATATGATAAATAAAGTTTTACCTTAGTTACTTATGTTAAGATGTTTTTTGTTCCGATTTTATTAATTATAATAATTACAATGGAATACAACATATAAGCAATCAAATATAACATATAATCTTATCTAATTATAGACGTAACAAATCCATAAAAAAGTATGAATTTTCAAACAACGATGCAAAAATATATTAAAGTGGTGTACAAAAATTGAACTCTGCCTACATACACTGTAAAAATACCGATAAGCCCGTAAGGGTTGGCTCAGTTGGTTAAAGAGTGGATAATATCCTCCTGGTCACAGGTTTGAATCCCACGGGAGTAGAATTTATGATTATGCCTCCTGAGTCAGAACTTATCGCTTAAATGTGGTTTACCTTGGTTCACGTGGTTTGCAGGCTATTGCGTGAGCCCGTAGGGTTTACCCAGTGCGCACCCAAAGGGTAGCGGCTGCGGGTTACCTACGATAAAAAAATCAACAAAAAACAATTCTTTTGTTAAGGAAATCTTAAAAAATGTCTTAATGTACATTTAATATTTAAACTTAAAATAGGGCGTTTGTTCGACGGATTATATTCAAATTTTTCGGCCTCAAGTTTTTAATCCATATGTTTAGAAAAAATTAATTATGCATAAATTTGAATTGGAATGGATCTGAATTAGATTTTTTCTGCTTATCTCATTTTCCAGATGTAAGTATTTCTTTTGAGAAATATCATTTGTTTAAATGAAAATTTTATCGATCATTGGAATGGATCCGAATCAGATTTTTCTACTTACCTCATTTTCAGATGTAAGTGTTCCTTTTGCAAAAAATCATTTTTTTTAAATTAAAAAATTCATCAATCCTATTTATTTCGATTACATTCCTGATTTAGATTATTTTTTCTTTTACAGGATCAAAAGTATTGACTAGCGGACAATCATTCATAAAATATAAATTCTATCAATTGAGATTATACAACAAACAAACAATCACAAAATAAAAAATGCGTGAAATATATTTTTTAAATGAAAACAAGTGGAATTTATAAACAATACACCAAAAACAATAATACTACATAATTTAACTTGCATAGGGATTATTTTTTATTTTGCATAGCACTTTCAAGTGCTATGTAAACCAGTGCTATGTAAGTGAATTTCAGATACAAAGCACTTTTATATGTGTTATCCAAGTTCATTACTTATATAGCACTTTAAGATGTGCTATGCAAGTAACTGCTACCTAAGTGAACCACTACAATAACAAGATACATATTTTATTTAAATTAAAAATAATATCATGCATAACTCCTTCAAAAACTCTATGCAAGTAGTACGCCTTTTTAAAAAAAGTATATTGTACAATTTTTAAAAACATCTCAATTTAATTATTTTTTCACAATTTTTGATAATATTTGTAATTACTATTCATAAGTGCAATAATTAATAGTTCATGACCAATCCAAATTAAAATAATTATACGATAGAAACTCGTAGTACTTCTTTATAACTCAAATTAATTCCAAATCTCAACATCTTACAATAAAATATAATATTCAAACAAGTTTCAAATATCAATATGTCACAATGAAATACCAAATTCTACTCTTTTAATCATTTGTCCTTGAGAAACACTCGTACAAGTATCTAACTGCAACTTCCACTCTTTAAAGGGATAAGAGATTAATGTGTATCCGTATATTGTAGCAGCTTCTTCTTTATCAAAACTATCTTCTTCCGCACCTATGTAATTGTAAGCAAGGATCTTAGAAAAGCTGAATAAATAAAAATTGCCTCAACATCATTTTACATTACCAAGTCAATCAATGTATGCTTAGTCTAGGTAAAGAAATATTTGACAAATTAAAACTATTAGGCCTTAAGTAATACTGTAGAAAGGGGTGAATATATTATATAACAATCAATTTGAAATTGAAACTCAAAGATGAAGAACAATCTTTATATTAATGAATAAAAACTATTTACAAGATAGCTTCTTCTTCTCAGCTAGTGAAATATGAGTGTTATCAGAATATGGAGAAGTTTTAGAACAATGTTCTTCTTCATCCGAGTTTATATCTTCATCAGGAATTAAATGATCAACTTTTATTCTTTGAACAATACTATCTTCAACATAAGTAGTATCATTGGTTGAGACTGGTTGAGTATCATAATTTATTTCTTTAACTTGAGCAGAGTAAGTGGTTGATGTGATTTTTAGCTTTTTAGCCAATCAGATCAGGAATGACTTTCCTTCTTTTATGAACCTGATTATCTTCTTCTTCAAGAATTTTATCTTCATCAACATCATCACGGGCTTGACCTACTACATAGATTGGATCTATCAATATTTGAGATTTTGTAAATGTTGATTCTTCTCCAACTTTCTCCTTCCCCTTATACCTCATCTCAACAGTTAAAATAGCTTGAGACCTAGTGTTAGGTCTTTGAGCATTTACAATAGTAATGATATCCTTGATCTTTAAGGATTGTTCATTGGGCTTCTAAGTCCTCTGTCTTCTTGGAACATCCTCAATTAAAGATGCATCATCAGTGTTTGCTGATTGAGACTTCAACAAAGCAAATTGTTCCTCTATTATCCTGACTTGCTCAAGGTCAATTCCAGGATTCTCTCTTTCAAACATCCTCTTACTTAACTCAGAATCAAAAGTTCAAATTTTAGGATCTTTGTAGTACATAGTTGTTTTCCTTCCTTTCACCTTCAGAGTTTACAAAAATTGACTTGCTTCAGCACTAGCTCCCACTACCCTTTCAGCTTGGTCATCATCAGCATCTGGACTATCATTGTTTATCTTTCAGTAGTTGTCACATTAGTAGTCGACTCCCTTGAATGCACTGTCTCTAAAATTTGCTTTCTTCCTCTTCCACTACTTTTTCCTCTTGATTGGTTAGTCAGTTTTGAGACACCACTAGATCCAATAATATCACCTCCAACCTTATGACTTCTAGGTGATTTTCCTCCCTTATTACCTCTATCAGGAGCATTATCCCTATCATCAGTATTTGACTTAAGCTGCTTGTATTTAAATTTAGACGTAATTTCCCCCTTTTTGGCATCATCACAAAGCAACAGAGAGTCTATCAGCTCTAGGGACTCCTAAGCCTCATCAAGTTGACCAGAAATCTTAGCATCCTTGTGATCATCTATCTGAGCTTGAGCCTTGACTTGAGTAGAGTGCATGGGCTTTACCATAAGGGTAGATGCTTTGAGATGAGTTAAGACATTAGGATCTGCAATTTGTCTCTTAGCTGTCTGCAAATGATGTGAAGCATGATTATTAATGATAGTATAATTTGGATGATTCCACTTAAAAATCCATTCTTCCCCTAGATGGAGTTGGGACATTGCAGCAACTCTCTCATTTATTTTCTTCTTTTTCTCAATTTCTAGCATGTCATCTGGAAAGATGACTTCATCAAGATCCTCATCAGGGTCCAAAGCAATATTGATCTGAAAGGGATCAATGTCATTTTCATCATTATCATCATCATCACTAGAATGAGTAGAAGTTTCATCAACAGCAATGATATCTTTAAACTTCTGTGTTACTTCACCTTCAACATCGGAGTTTAAGTTTGGATCTTCAAGAGATGTTGTATAAGAACCAAAAGCCTTAAAAACATTCAGTTCAGCACCATTAGTAAGATTAACCTCAATTACCTCCGGAATGATGAGCATTGGAATGTGAGCATTAGTATATATCTCCAAGACCCCCAGTTCTAGTGGAATGAGCGGGAGCCTCAGGAATTGGATTAAATACTGGTAGAATTACTTGAGGAATGGACTGTTCTGCAACTTCTTTTCCATTAAAAACAGGGAGAGTAGAAATGGTAGAAGAAAGTACATGAGTGGATTGAAGTAAAATATCAGAGTTCATACCTGCAGAGGTATTATCGGCTTTAGTACTAGATGCATCAGAGTAATTCTGAGGGACCACAATCTGCAAATCAACAACTATTTTTGGTAAATTCTGAGCACCTGCAAGAGAAGAAAATGAACTACTTAGGTCTCTATTGTGACGGCCTCAACCCTGGGGTCAGGAGTTGATGTCACCAAATATAACAAACCACAATTATAAACTACGAAATTATTATTATTACACTAACATGACCCCAAAACCAAGATCCGATCCAGGTTCAAATATGATTTAAGCTACTCACTATTACACAACCATTTATTAAAAAGTCTGACACAATAACTTATTCAGTAACTCGTCAGACCGCACATGGTCTGATACAAACTACCTCAGAGGAGCCGAGATCGGAAGGGGCTAAAACTCTGTTCTGACCAGGTTTAATAGAACGTCTAGGCATCTGTGATACATATAAAACATGTTGCAAGGGTGAGCATATAATCTCTCAGTAGTACCAACATATGAATAACAGAGTAAAAATAGTTAATTTAAGTAGTTATAGGAACAGAACTATGGAACAGTATAAAAATAATAACCTGTGAATCATTTCAAATTTCTGTCAAGATAACAACATTTAAAACTGGATATCACTGACTAGCATGCTCTTAATAAAACAACGTAGTTGTGTGTTGTGTAAACACCAGAGTCCAATTTTAGCATGATATTCACATTTATAAACTAACTGTATAAATCACTTACTTCGTTACGGGAATCACAAAACTAAATCAGATACGAAGTGGATATGTGAAGACAGCTGATCAGGCTATGAACACCAGATGGCTCCATCTCCCATCCCATAAACCTGTTCCGGAACTTAGAGACTAGCTAGGTCTCTGGCCTACTGGACTAATCGGTTATGTAGTACGCACAACCGAGTTAACCGCTTACGCTACCTCATTAGGCCACTCTAGCCCCTATGTATCCAATATCTGATCAATTTTATCCAGTTTCCAAATCACTTGTACCTATCTCAGTTTAAAATCGTTCATTTAACAACACACATAAAATTGTTTCACAATTCATTTCGTTTGGAGATAGGTACCTTTTCAAAGTTACTTTTCCCCAAAACAGATTTAAAACAATTCATTATATCTATAGGGGATAAGTAACATAAAACGTGTCTATTCCTATTCGAAAATAAAACAACAGTTTACTCATATGTACTGAACCATAAAAGGATGGTCAGGGGTACTGGCCTTGCGACGATTTCTCGGGATTCCTAGGGTAGTTGCGCTCGACTAGCTTTAGTCCTCGTGAACTTTACTCAAATGGATGTAAAGAATGCATTTCTAAATGGAGAACTTGAAGAGGCAGTTTATGTTGAACAGCCTCCAGGGTTCATTGATCCAAAGTATCCAGATAATGTCTACCTACTGGATAAAGCACTCTATGGACTGAAGCAAGCTCCAAGGGCCTATTATGAAACACTTGCTCTATTTCCATTAGAAAGTGGTTTCACAAGAGGTACAATTGACAAAAATTTCTCTTTTATATACCATGGCAAACACTTGTTATTAGTACATATATATGTTGATGATATCATTTTTGGATCTACTAATGATAAACTCTGTGAGATATTTGCATAGCTAATGCAATCTAGATATCAAATTATTATGATGGGAGAACTGAGTTATTTTTCTGGGGTTACAAGTAAAACGCACTGATTAAGGAATCTTCATAAATCAATCCAAATACACCAGCAGGAATTTGCTCAAACGATTTGGAATGCGGGACTTCTCAACTGTATCAACTCCCATGGCCACTGTAACCAAGTTAGATTTAAATATGGTTCTTCAGTAGATATAACTAATTACAGAGGTATGATTGTCTCACTCCTATATTTGTCTGCTAGTAGACCTGATATCATGTATACTACATGTCTATGTGCAAGGTTCCAAGCTGATCCAAGGGAACCTCATATGTAAGCTGTGAAAAGAATTTTTAAATATCTCAAAGGCATTATGAATCTATGATTATGGTATCCTAGAGATTCAAATTTTAAGCTAACTGGATATTCAGATGGTGATTTTGCAGGATGCAAAGGAAAAGCATTCTTGGAAGCTGTCAATTTCTGGGTGGCAGATTGGTTTCTTGCTATAACAAGAAACAAAAGTCAATTTCCACATCAACTACAGAAGCTGGATATATTGCTGCAGGAAGCTGTTGTGCTCATATTCTATGGATGAAAAATTAGTTACTGGATTATGGGTTAGACTATTCAACTATTCCTATATATTATGATAATCAAAGTGTTATTGTAATGACAAGAAATTCAGTGCAGCATTAATGTTTAAACACATCAGTATCATGTACAATTTCATAAAGGAACATGTAGAAGAAGTTACATTGGAATTGGTCTTTATTTCAATAGATCAACAATTAGAAGATATATTCACCAAACCTCTCTGTGAAGATACTTTCACAAGATTGGTGAATGAATTGGGATTGATGTCAGGACATTTCTCAAACTCTGATAATTAAGAAATAACTATTGATAGTTGAAGCATGGAATCTTATTATGTGTTTATACTTGCTAGATACTGATTATTATGTTAAATTCTGATGCCCTGATAACATGCAATTAACTTCTATAAATCCTAGCTGATAGCTGCATCTTAAACTACTGATTATATCTATATGTTGTGATATTAGTTAAACATGTTTTGACTAATAGATTCTGACAGAAGTTGTTAAATTCTGATATTGGTCAAACTAGTGTCGACTGATAAATCCTGATAGTTGTGAACTGATAATGGTCAAACGTTAATTGACTATTATATTTCATTGATTATTTTGAATTTATTCGAAATAAATGCTTATTCAGTATTTTATTAACAATGAGTTAGTGGAAAATCTTTTAATTGTTTATTTGGGTTAACTTTTGCTGTAAGTATCTTTTAAGTCTTGAGTACTTACATCGGGAATAGGAATTTGTAAAGGAAAATTACTTTTTGTTTACCAAGATACGCGTAATAGTGTATGCATGCAGTGTTCAATTATTACATGGGTAATCAAGGGTCTTTTCAGTTTCTATCTCATTTTCTATATATACATACCCTCCACTTCCAAAATTTGTCACAGCCTTTTCATACACAATTTCTAATTTTTTCGAAACCTTTGTTCAAAACTTCAAACATTCATTAAACATAGCTCAACCCCAATTCTACACACGCAACGGTGGATGCTACCTATCAATCTTCAATCCTAGTGATGAGAAGATGTACTTTATGTTAGTATAGGTGCCCTAGAGGAAATACATTATTCTTTTAATCTTTATGTCAGTTGATCATTCAATAAATGTATTTATTATGACCTTAATTACTGCGATATTTTATTAGCATAATAAATGTCCTTAGAATCATGATACACATTGTATAGTTTAAGTGCATGACTTGAACTTGAGATTATATAATATATCATATTCTTAAAGGTCCCTAGTCGAGTATTATTATATAGGACAATAATAATACATAGATAGACTAGTATGTGTTTGACAAGATAACCACATCTCATTGGTTATAAGTATGGGGATACTAAAGTCAATACATAGGTAAATGTGAGAGTACATGGTACTAGACAGAGCCATAGTGAGATTCTTCATGTTCAATAAAGTCATAAGAAAGACTCACAGTGATAATGGTGTAACGATCCTTTGACTTGAAATCATTATATTTCTATACGAGGATTAATATACTTTGACTACATTAAAAGTTACTTTTGATCGGGTGATGATAAAAGTGGACATCGGGTATATCATGAGTCGTATGAGAAATATGAATGATAGATAAAGGATTTAACCCCCCTATAATTAGGAGAGATATTAATAAAAGCATGGCCATGCTCAAATAATGATTTGTCTTGATAATCTACTCATGGATCAAGTAAACCCGGATTAAATGTTGAAGAAGATGACTAAATACATGCCTCGAGTTTAATCTATAATATGTATGGTAAAGGGATTATATTACACGAAAAACATTAATCATGAAAGGTTTAATCTAATCACGATTTAATTATTGTTTAATTGGGTAACAATGACGTATTACTAGATACCGCTCATTGTTTATAATTTTATTATAGAATAAATTATTGCCAATTAAATAATAGCCTATAGGGTCGCACAAATAGAGCACTTAATAGAATAGTTAATTTAAATTATGGATTTAAATTAATTGATGATTATTCGAATTTTACTATAATTAAGTAAGACTTAATTGAGATAATATAATTCGAATTAGAAGGAAAGTTTTTGCCCATAATAATAAGTATGACTTAATTATTAATTAAATAATAGAAATTCATTTTTTATTATTTAATCCAATACCTACTAGGGTTGGGCTTTGCTGTTATGGGCCTTTTTAATCAGCCATTATAAATACATAATGATAGGTTAAAGAGGCTTGTACGTTTTTGGAGAAAACCCTAGCAGCAAAGAGAGGCAGAGGTAATTCGGATCATCAAGAAGGAGGCTAGTACATCCATTCCATAGTAAAGTTTGTGAGACGTTTTTTGGAGGTGCTTGTGTGGATACCATAGAGA